>NC_050573.1:390612578-390700078 GCF_011100635.1 Trichosurus vulpecula | reverse complement strand
AGCCACAGGGCTCTAAACAGGGTACATATGCTCTGATGTTAGCATTTTGCTTTGGGGGGCTCACTCATTGTAAGAGTGTTCATGTGCAGACTCTGGGTAGACATTGAGGAGCCTCCTGGCTTTGAAAATCCAGATGTTGGTGCTTCTCTCTCTGGTAACTATGTATGTATTGTCTTGGTCAGACAGCTAGAAGCCTGTCTGTTGATTTGTGTTATTTTGCTCTGTTTATATAATTTCTGCTTGTAATTTCTGTTTGTGTTTTCTCTGAAGTTCAGGGTGCTGCCTTTTCCCCCTGAACTAAGTGAATGATATATGTATGTTTAATTAAAGTGAGATTGTAAACCTTCTAAAGTTGCTTTTCTTAGAAAAGCAGATCAAAGAATCTGTGCTAGCAGCCCTCCTGTGTGCTGGTGTTATTATTCTTACATCTACACAGCAGTTGCCAGCAACATTGGTGTTACATCTAGAAATGAGAAAGTGGATATATAGGTCATGTTGCTATTCTCTCTTTGAAGACCTTTTTTTTTAGTAGTAATTTCATCCATTGTTTTTCTGTCTTTTGCTATTTTTGATTCTTTTTTCTATTTTTATTTTGAGAACTGATCACTAAGTGTTTTCAAAATCGTGTTATCTCTAGGAAAGACTTCATCTGCATATACTTGGTCTGGTCCAACCGATCATTTCATCTTATCCTACTTTAATGTTATTTCTATTTTTTCCTACATTACACTGGAGACTGAGACAATATATTACAAATGTGATGTTTCTACCATTATCAATAACTAAAATAATTAGTTATAGATATGTTGACAACTCTACATTCCCCCCCCCACTTTTCATTCTATCATTTGCAACTTTAAATGACTCTGGAATGATCTGATTTAACCAGACCCCAAATTAAGCTTTCTACAAATGGGTTTTTCCCTCTACCACCCTTAACTGTCTTGAAAGATGATATTGCTTATAATTCACTATTCTCCTGTATAAGATTTTGCAAAAAGTTTATATCCTAAGTATGTGTTGCCCAAGTCTCCATGCTTGAGGTTAAGTGTTTGTTGGCTAAGGTAGTTTCTAGGTACTTTTGCCCTTATTGTGGTGTTTATTTATATCAATTAAACTTCTTTAGGAAATGATAATATTTTATGTCAATATCTTTTTCTTTATTTATTTCCCATTTTCAGTGTCAGTAGCTTCTGTAAATTGGTCAAGTTGGAGTTACTATATTTGCAAGCCATATACTCCCATATTTATCATGTCTTCTAGTTTAGTATTAATTTTTTGACAAGGTTCATTCTGAAATGACTCCCAGACAGGTTACTGTTCATTTCCTCTCCATTAAAATGTAGTTAATGTAACTATGTTTATGATATTCTTTAGAATTCACCAGCATCTTCTGATTCTTATCTTGAAAAAGGATTTTTGATGTATGGGCATGAGGCTCCTGAGACGTCTACAAATTTTTGGACTCTATCCTTTCTTAATCCTAAACTATATTTTTCAAAATATTTTTCATTATCTTTGTGACCATCTTTGCATCGATGCTTCACACGTAATTAAGGTATGTATTGATAAAGTTTGGAAGACCTTATCTAGTACTTCATTGAATTTCTACAAAAGGTGTTGGTAGATAAGCTGTAATATCTTTATGGTCAGTCTTTTTGCTTATGCTCATTGTGAGCACTATTAGGAAAGATGATTAAATGTCACACAAAATGAAAAAAGCAAATTTAGCCAGCTCTTTTATTTTCCCCTTCATTCAGAATCCATAAGCTGTTGTTATTGTTGTTCATCCTTTGTTTTCTAAGAAAATCCATGATATCACAGATGACCTTAATGCTGTGAATAGGATTTAGATACAAATTCCTTAGATTCTTTTATTTATTTCATGATGAAAATTTCAGGATTATATAATTCACTTCTTCCAATAGTGTGTTGTTCAGTTGTGCATCAGACAAAGATCTGTCAATTGTCAGTGTTTACAGTGTCTAAAATTAGCACTGTCTTCCCTTCCCTGTCCCTTCCCCCTTCACCACTGTGCTGTCATTAATTTAGAAACAAGATAGTATTGTACAGAACTGAGGCCATTTTGTATATTTCCTTGATTCATGGCTCTCCATAACTAAAGCATTTGTCTTTTAGTCACCAACTTGCTAGTGAAGAACCTTTTTAACTCAGCTGGTTCTCAGAGACTCACCTACTTTGTTCCTACCTTTGTACATGCTGTCCCAGCACATAGGACCTACTAGAAGGTTCTAGTAAGTAGGACCTACCAGAAACCTATACTTCACTAGCATAGTCTTTGAGACTTCCCATGCCATAAGGAGCACTTTTGGGGAAGGTCTTAGCTGTAATTCAACAATTCAATTCAAATCAGTAAACATTCATCAACTGTCCTCTTGTACAAAGCACTGTGATAGGCTCTGTGAATACAAAGTTGACAAATGACCTTATCCTCAAGGACTTTACAAGTCTTCTGAAAGGACATGACATGCTCACAGTTAAGTATGATGCAATGGCAGCAAAAAAGAGATTTTTTTTAAAGAGCTCTAGCTAAATTTAAAGAGGGATTAAACACTTTCTTATTGAGAAATCAGCCAGGGCTTCATGGAAGAGATAGAATTTGAACTAATGCTTGAAGGGAAAGAAGGACTGTGGAAGGCAGAGATAAAGAGGGAGGGTATTTCAGGCTGAGATCTGGCTGGTGCTTATCTATGGAGGTAAAGCAGCCCATCATGTTTGGACAACAGTTAAGTAGTAACCCAGTTAGGCTGGAGCATAAAAAAATGAGGATAGTAGTCAATGTGAAATCAAGTAGTAAAGGTAGGTTAGAGCCCATATTACATCTTTTTAGAATTCCCTATAGTGCTGTATACAGAATAGGCCAGTGATTCTCATACTACTTTTGCTCATTACACAGTATGATTCTTTGCTGTGAAGAATCATGGCATGCTACCAGCAACTTGGGATACTTGTGCATGCACATGCAGTTCCAAGTCTAAGTTCCATATAATTCACAGCATGTCTAACAGACACTTGGGCCACACCAATGTGCTAGGTCATCCTTTGGAAGACCACTAAGCAAACATTTAATACACATTTGTGTAATGAAAGAAAGAATTCATCATATTCATTCCTGACCTTGTCTACATGACACAGTTGCAGTTTACAGAGCAGAATGGGGATTGCTGACTAGTGCTTAGTCCAGGGGTGGGGAACAAGTTATGTGAAGTTTGGATTCAGTCAAAGGGCCACACATGAGGACCTAGTAGGCCACATATGGCCTCAAGGCTGCAGGTTCCTCACCCCTGACTTAGTCCCTACAGCTTAAGGGGGTTAGTGAAGCACATTGACTGACATAACCAGGCTCAGTCGTTCCTATTTTTGATCCTGTGCTCCCCATATCTGTCCCTTCTTCTGTTACTTTCAGTGGGATCTTGTTTTAGCCCAAATAATTTTGGATGCTTTTTGCTAGCTAGGGGATCAAATCTTCTATTTCATCTAATGGTCAAGGCTCTCTCTAGTCCTTTAGGAACTTGGTTGATTCTGGATGCTTTGATCCTTGGATCTTTGCCCAAATCCTTTTTTTGCATTGTTAATAGGCTCTACCCTTCCCTCACAAGCCCCAGGACTGTCTCTGTTGAAGGCAGTTAGTTTCCTTGCCCAATAAATCCAATCTCTGGGAGGGGCTAGATAGATAATACCACTGATTCCAGGACTAGGAAAGAGAGGTCAAGTGAAAAAATCATGTTAAAGTCATTACACCCAGATAATTCAGCTCTTTGTATCTTTCCCTCTCCAGAATAATTATATAATTGGGGCAAAAGTGATATTTTGGTTCCAGGGAGTGTTTATGTAGTATATCCAAGATGTTTTGAAAGTTAAAAAGAGTAGTGTCTGTGATTTTGTGATCATCAAGGAACCAAAAGGTTCATTTTTAGCTTTGGCTAAAATTTCTGACTCTACTGACTTTTTTTTTTGTCAAGCTGATTTGACTAATGCTTTTTCTTTCGCTAAGGCTTCCAAACTCACAACTCCATTGGCTAGTAGCTAGAAATGATTGACAGGTTTGACAATGCTTATGAAAACCTTATGCAAGCTCAGCCAAGACAGAGTTTGTGAATAGACTCAGTAGTTTTGTAAATACAAGAGCCTCTCCTAGATATTTTGACTTCTGGGGCAAATTTAGCTGAGCTACACCAAAGGAGTATAGACATTTCTGCTTAATTGAAATATTTTAGAGGAACAGATCCTGGGACTTGAGGAATTATGGAAATAGGAGGATAGTCAGGCTGTTCAAAGGGGTAGGGGATTGGGCTGTATAAGAAGACTTTGGGACAGGTCTTGAATTTATTAGGAGGGCAAGGAGAGTGACCTGGAGGACTATAGATAACAATAATAAGATTTTTTGACAGGAATAAACTTTTAAAGAGGAAAGGTAGTTGCTGAATGGTAGATTTAGAGCTATTAGTAAGGGAAATGAAGATTATGTTCACTCTTCCTCCTAGATCTCTTTGTCAGAGGATAGGAAGGAAGGAAGGAAGGAAGGAAGGAAGGAAGGAAGGAAGCAAGGAAAACCATTTTTATAAACACTCACTATATTCTAAGCACAGTCCTAGTATGAGAAAGAGCAATCAATCCTATAAATGGTGGCAAGAGATGTGGAGTCTTGGGAAAGCTATGTTTTAAGGAGCATCAGAAGATGGAGGGAATCTGAGAGATCATGTCCTCATATACTTAGAGCTAACTGCAGTCCTCAAGTTTATCTGATTCACTCCCTCACGTTACGTGTAGCACCTTCACATATGAAACCCTTTGGAAGAGATTCCCTAGGCTCACATCTGCTCAGAATCAAAGTTCATAGGCCCCCAACAATGTATTTATTTTTTCTTTGGTTGTTAAGAGGATACACTTGGTTCAAAGTTGAGAAATTTAATGAAATAGCATAATAAAATGATTTTTTATTGAGCATCCCACCCCATAAACTTAATATGCACTATCCCACAAATATAAACATCATTGTCTTTCCCCAATAGCCTACCCTTCTTCCAAGCTTCCTATTACTGTCAAAAGCATCCCAATCCTCCCAGTCCCCTAGGATTACAACTACAAGGCTTGTTATCCTTAACTCCTCACTCACACAACCCTCATATCAAATCTGTTGCCAAGTCTTGCCATTTCTAGCTTCATGACATCTCTTATGTATGACCCTTCTTTCCTTTGACACTGATGCCATCCAAGCATAGGCCCTCAACACCTCATGTCTGGAGTATTGCAATAGCCTTCTGGTTGTTCTTCCTTTGTCAAGTTTTTACCCAATATAATTCATCTTCCACTGAGCTGCCAAATGATCTTCCTAAAACCCAAACAATGTACGCCCTTCCCCCACTCCTTCAGTGGCTTCTTATTACCTCAGGGTCAAATATGAAATCTGTTTTGGTGTTCAAAGTCCTTCCCAACCTGTCCCTTTCCTATCTTTCCTGTTTTTTTTTTATGATTTACTCCCATTCACTTACTCTACAATTCAGTAACACTGGCCTTCTTTATGTTCCTCACACAGAAAAGTTCATCTCCTTTCTGTGTCTTTTGATTGACTTCCCTCCTTTCCTATAGTGTCAACATCTCCACTGTTGTTATTCAGTCATTTTAAGTACTATCCAACTCTTTGTGACACCATTTGGGGTTTTCTTGGCCAAGATACTATTTGCCATTTCCTTCTTCAGCTCATTTTACAGCTGAGGAGACTGAGGCAAACAGGCTTAAGTGACTTGCCCAGGGTCACACAGCTAGTAAGTGTCTGAGGCCAGATTCCAGCACAGGGAGATGAGTCTTCTTGACTCCAGGCCCAGCACTCTATCCACCATGCCACATAGGTGCCCTGGCTTCCTCAGCCTCTGTGTTGGTAAGCAAAATGGCCTTTGTTTTCTTTGAGTAGCTCAGTGTATTTCATTGAGCCTTGCTGGGTGCTGGGCCCAGGTCCAGAGCCCTATTGGATGTGGAACCTATGTGGGTATGGATTGGTGACTCGGGTGGGGCCCAAGATGGGGCTAGCTAAGGGGAGGTATTAACTCCAGAGCCATGCCCTATTGGGTGTTAACCTAATCTATGTGGATGTGAACCTCCCAGGGTCCTAAAGGGAGGGGCCAACTCATGAACCAGTCACCAGAGCCTGAGCTCTGGTCATTCAGACAATGCTTGATGATGTCAAAAACTCTATAAGAGGAGAGAAGACAGCTTGAAGATCCTTTTCTGTTGGAGCTCTTTGCGGCAGCAGTGGTGGCACGTGACTCTGGGCCAGCCCTTGTTCTGAGCTCCCAGGCTGAACCTAGATGTTGGTAACTATAAATTGTATTGGGTCTGTCTGTTGATGTTTGTAATTTGTTTGTATTTTGTTCTGAAGTTCAGGGTGCTGGCTTTTTCCCCTGAACTAAGTGAATGCTGTCTGTATGCTGAATTAAAATAAGCTTGTCAACCCATTCACCTTGCTTTCCTTATTAAGGCAGATCAAAAGAAACTGTGCTTTCCCGGCATGCCAGCAGCTTTCTGGGTGCTGGCTGTGGGTGGATCTTACACCCCCACAGAAGCTGCTAGCCGGATTGTTGAAACAGCCTCCTTCAATACTTAGCTCAAGTCCCACCTTTTGTGACAGACCTTTTCCAGTCCTCTGCATTGCTAGTGCTTTTTATGTGAGATTACCTTCCATTTACACTGTATACACTTACATATATACATATATATTTCTATGTAAATAATTGTTTTTATGTTGTCTCCTCCATTAGAATATAAGCTCCTTAAAGGCAAGTACTAATGTTGCTTTTCTTTGTAATGCTAGCACTTAACATAGAGCCTGGCACATAGTGATAAATGCTAGTTGACTGACCTACTGACACCATCAGTGGGGAGAGTGAGTACACATAGAGATTTTGCATAAAAGGTTCAGGAATCTGTGTAGATGGATGACTCATATTTCTGATACTGCAAGACCCTTGATGTCTTCTAGTGATATCATTGTACTACTCTTAATAGGTCTGCTCCTAACTGGTAGTGGTGTGTTACTCCACTGAGATCAATGAGTCTCCTCTCTGGGCTCTGTGGGTCTTAGCTCATAGTTTCCACTGGCACATTCCTCTGCTTATCTTGGTGACTCTGCTATACATGTAGTCCTTCTTCAAGGTCCTTATTTGTTACTATCATCTGGGCTGACCTTTTTGGGGAAATTCCAACAATATCAGCTTCAGTGGGCTAGGGTATAGTGTCTGGAACTTCTCTCTGATGAAGGCAGCTCTTTATTCCCAGTCAATTCTCTCCTCATGACAATCTATCCTTCATTTAGCTGTCAGATTGACCTTCCTAAAATGTAGATCTGATCATGTTAATACCTTACTCAATATTAGGCTCGTTGTTACCTCCAGGATAAAATGCAAAATCCTCTGTTTGCATTCAAAGCACTTTTGAACCTACCCTGTTCTTAACTTTCCAGTCTTTTTATACTTTACTCCTCTCTACATACTTCGAGGTCTAGTGACACTGGTTTCTTTTGCCTCTTTCACTGGCTCTCTCCCAGGTCTGGAGTGCTTTCCCTTCTCATCTCTAACTCCTGGATCATCTGTCTTCATTTATATCTCAGCTAAAGTCCTACCTTCTGCAAGAAGCCTTTTCTAGTCTTCCTTAATCTTAATCATTTCCATCTGAGACTATCCCCAATTTATCCTGTGTATATTTTGTTCGTACATACTTATTTATGTATTTCTGTAATTATGCAATTATTTATATAGTTATGTATTTATGTAATTATGCACATAATTATTTGCATGTCATCTCCCCTATTAGACTGTGAACTCCTTGAGAATAGGGACTGCTTTTTTTTATTTCTTTGTATTACCAGTGCTTAATAAATGCTTGTTGACTGAATGACTATTTGACCCATCTAGGGTGGGTGTCCCATAGGGTTCTGTCCTGGGCCCTCTTCTTGTCTTCTTCTACATTATTTCATTTGGAGATCTCAATAGCTGCCATGGTTTCAATCATCACCTCTATGTTGATGAGCCTCAAATCAACTTACTGCCTTAACCTTTCTGCTGACTTTCTGTTTCACATCTCCAGCTGCTTATTGGACATCTCAAACTGAAAGTCCCATATATAACAATATATCCAGAAATGATCATATCATTACTCTCCTAAACCCTCCCCTCTTCCTAACTTCCCTATTATTGTTAGGGGTACCACCACTCCCTGTAACCAATCTATTGCCAACACCTCTTGATTTTACATTCATAGCATCTCTCACATTTGCTTTTTTTCTCCTCTGACCCTGCCAGCACCCTGGTAAAAGCCCTCATCACCTCATGCCTAGTTTATTGTAATATCCTTTTGGTTGATCTCCCTGACTGAAATCTCCACTACTCCAGTCCATCCTCCACTCAGCTGTCAAAGTGACCTTTCTAAGGTATAGATCTAATCCTGTCACTCTCCTACTCAATAAGCTCTAGTGGCTCCCTATCTTCTCCAGGGTCAAGTATAAAATCCTGTTAGCCATTCAAACCTTTATAAACTGTATTCCTTAACTTTACATGAACCTAAGTACTGGGTGATCTAGTGACCCTGATCTCCTTTTTGTTCCTTTCACAAGACACTCCATCGCTGTCTCCCACGCCTAGAATTTTCTTCCTTCTCATCACTGCTTACTAGTCTTCCTGGTTTCCTTCAAGTGCTCAGCAAAAATTCCACCTTCTACAGAAATCCTTTCCCAATTTCCCCGAAGTCCTCCCTTTGTTGATTATTTCAAACTTTCCTGTGTACAGCTTGCTTGTATGTAGTTGTTTGCAAATTGTCTCCTCCATTAGACAGTGAGCTCCTTGAGAGCAAGGACTGTCTTTTGCCTTTCTTTGTGTCCTCAGAACTTAGCACAGCATTTGACACATAGTAGTCACTTAAAAAATGCTTGTTGAATGACTGACTCAGATAAAAAAAAGCAGACAGAGTAGACTAAGATTAGGTCTTTCCTTTTGAATCCCTGTGAGTAGAGATCAAACTGTTCTGTTATTGGCAACTATATAATTTAGCATTAGAAACTCTTAAATATTTCCCTCTCTGCTTTAGCTGCAAATGATTTCAAGCCAGAACAAAAGATAACCTAAAGAGGCAAGGACAGTATCCCCTATCCATCTGACCTGTATTCCTGTCTTTATCAAGCATATCTATCAGCAGTAAATCCTCATTGCTTTGGTGTATTTTGCCTAGGCAAAGCTTTAGTTTCCCAACATACAGACGAGGAAACTGAAGCCCACAGAAATGAAAGACTTGCCCAAAATTATATAGGTAATAAGATTCATACTCAGTTCCTCTGACTCTAAATTTAGTGATTTCCCCATTGCACCACAACAAAGGAAAATTCTCAGAGGGCTCAGTGGAAAAGGTGAGCAGAAGAGAGTTGGTACTGGTGGGAGGCTAGGGCTGAGTTGTCTGACAAGGTTGAGTGACCAATACCTCATTGCTGATCCTGCTCAGCTGATAATCTGGGGGTCCTTGGGCTAGGTGGATGGTGGAGTGATTAGAGAATATAATCCATCCCATACCACTAGGAAATATAGGGAAATATAGGGATAGAACCATAGGCTCCCTATGACTAAGATACTGGGAGGTAGGTAACCACAGAGTCAGGAAAATAAGATGGCTAGTATAGGGTTTGTTAACAGGTGAAGGACCATCTATCATTACCACAGGATAGTTTTGGCTCTTAAAGTATCTGTAATAATTACCATACAAATATTTAATCCCTTCCTCCTTATCCCTTTCATTTATAGCTTCTACAAATTATTCTTAGCCCCACAGACTGCTGCCAGAGTGGACCACATAAGAAATGTTAATTTCCTCTTAGAAATGTTTTTGTTGCTACCTCAAGAATGGACTCTCTCCACTCCTTCTCCACAATCATTTAAGACCAAATCCTCTGAGTCAGTGGTTCTGTTTTACAACTGGTTGTGTTGAGAGTTGTCTCAGTTCCCCTCTTCACTTTGCTAAGTTGGATGTGACCTTATTTCTATGCTCAGCTTTTAATTTGGGGACACAAAATAGCATGCAGTTTGTCAAATCAATCTTTTCCTCAGCTGGAAATGGAAGCCTGTATTTCCTCATTCATTTAATCATCTTTCAAACTGAGGTATCGTGGGACATCAATTTCATTTCTTGCTATTTCTATGTGTACTTTATGATTTTTTATTTATTTTATTTTTAAAAACAATTTGAGGGAAGGGGGAGAGGGAGGGAACTGTTCCATTATCTAAGAGATTATCAGAAAAGCACGGTGTTTCTGGAAGCAGCCAGTGTTGTGGCACATGGTCCATGAAGACACTTCATAACCAAAGGCCAGACCATGAAACCAATGATTTAAGACAACTGGGTCTCATATAGCTTTTCTGTAGCTATGTGTAAACCGCACAACTGATTTACTCTTTGACTGACTTGCTTCTTGGTAATGTACCCCCTGCTCCCCTGAAGCTTTAGAAATCAACTCTTAACTTCTCACTTCTTTAGTAAAGAACTTCTCAGTTGATTTCAAGTGGGATGCCAACAGTCTCACTTTCTTTCAAACACATTTCACAGCCATAGCTGTATAGCTTTACTTTAAAAGTGTATGTTTTGTGGGTGGGGGTGTGGTGCGGTTTGAGCAGTTGTCAGATGTTTTATTTTCGGAAAGCTCCAAATAACATTTTGAAAGATAATTGAAGGTTGCTCAAATTTCCTCCAAGGGGAAAAAATTAAAAAGGTATCTTTTACCTCCTTCATGTGTTTTGCACTCAGTGCTTCATTTGTCACCTCCTCCTCTATTTTATTAATCTTTTAGATAATGGTGATCATTCTCCTCTTAGTCTGGCCTGAGCAGTGTTTTTATGATCATTTTATTAGGAAGTGATAACATGTGTGGATTTTTTTTTTGGTATCAGGACTTGCCAATCACTATGGAAACAAGCAAATATTTACATAGTTCAAATACTGATTAATACCTACTGGTTATTTTGACATTATAAAGTTACTGTTTGAATGTAAAGAATTTCTCCTGAATGGTAAAGTACTCTATTATAATTTATTTACATTTGTAATTTTGTCATCAGAAATTAATCCAACGACTAAAGCTTCCTCAAATTACAGCCATTTATGAAAAGCCATTTTTTTTGCCAGAATGTGACTCAAACTCAACTGCTAAGTATTTTGAAAGCATGTCTTTGAATTTTAGTAGGAATAGTTTTATTACAAAATATTTTCCCCTAAAGGGAAAGAATACCGACCTTGTCTAACAGAATGTCCTTAAACTACTATGGGAAGGACTGTGCTATTCAGGTGGACTCTTTAAAGATGCTATATTTGTCTCGAATTTCAAAGCAATAGTCAGCTTAGAGTTTCACAGAAAGAATTGGCCAAAAATTTAAGCCATGGATTTTACCATCCTAGAACAACCCTATCATTCTTCCTAAGGACAAAGCACGTTCAAGGGGTCTTCTTGTATTCCCCAGCCCTTATGAGTTTGGGGAATAGATAATCATAGTATCCTGGCTTAGTAGCCAAGATTTCTTCACTCTGTTATTATTGTTATTTTTTTAATCCTGAGAAGTTTCCGAGGCTCGTGAGGAATGACATGAAATGATCTTATGGGTAAATATGCTGTGAATTACTGTCAGGAGCAGAGGAAAGTATTCTAAAAGCAAATAAAACAATGTTATGACTATAGGAAAACTACGAATCACTGAAAAGACCTAGAAAGTTAAATATATCACTCGGGAATGGCTTGGATATTGAGGATCACCTCCCAGTGGCTGAATAACTATTGCAACTAACTAGAATGAAAACTGATTAAAGGAAAAACTTTTGAAGTTCTCAAAACCTCCAGTGGTATCTCAGCTTTTACACCAGATAAACTGGCCTCTTTGAAATAAATTAGCATGATGGAGGGGTGCTAGATGATGCACAGGGAAGTTGGATAGTGTGACATTTTGGATTGACTTTACCTCACTTCTTTTGGGCCAGAAAAGATTTGACAGCAGCCTCCTAAGCCAATGATTTCTGCACAACTGGCTGCAAATCTAGGTGTTATTTGATGACAATTGGGCCTGAAAAATGAGTCAGAGAGAATCTTCTTTTCAAAAGAGAAAGTAAATAAAACACAGCACATTGATAGGAACTTGCCTTGCCCCAAAAGAAATCCTCCATTGGAAAAAAAATGATTGATTGGGGGACTGAAATACAGAGTGGAAATTACAGTGAATATTGTTTCCCCAGAGATTTTTGGCCCTTTGAGGATTCAAATTGCATTTTCATTTCAACAAAATTTTGATTTATTTGTGAACTGGTTTTCAAAGAGCATCACTCAAGTGAATGAAGTGAACAATAAATCTCAGTGGAAAGCTTGATATGGGAAGAGACGATGAAGAAACATTCTTATTTTCAGAGTTCTTTGATGTTCAATTCAGTGCCACTTTACAACAAATAGTTATTTTACAAAATTAGTCTCCGTAGACTCCAGCCAAGAGTAGAGGTCCAGGTCTCTGTACAGTCTCTCTGAGGAGATTGGGTCTTGTGGTAACACTTACGGTACCGTGTTTCTCATATTATTGGATTGTGCTGTGGTAAAGCAATTTTGGTCTCAGATTGAACATTTCATTTCTCCTTTATTCAATTTCCTGATTATTCTTTCACCTCAGGTTTTATGTTGCTTCCCACTTATATCTGGCCTAGCTTACTCAAAATATGAATAGGAGCATAGGGGTATATTAAACCTTGCCTGTCTCCCCTACAGCTGTTGGTCAGAGTCTAACAGAATTTGTAACCAAGATGACACCTATTAACAGAGTCCAAGGCATGGGCAGGTGTGAGAATCTGAGTTGGCTGAAGCAGCCAATGAAACTACCAGCCAAACTCTGCTCTTTTGTGTCCCTTGCTAATACAGAGAGACCTCAAGAAATACAGTTACCAGACAATACCCATGTCATTTACTTGTAAACTACTGGAGCAGCTGTCCATGTGGTAAAATTTCTGGATCCCCAGGGAAGCCCTTCCTGATTCTTTCCCTCTTCTTGTCCCACTCAAGTACTACACTCATGTGCTTCCTGACTCCTGAAATATTTTGCTAAGGACAAAAATTTCATTGCACAATTAAAGACATTTTTTCAGCAGATCTATGATCTCAATGACATTGCTAAGGCTTCCAACAATGCAAGTTGCAATTCATTTCTGGCCTCTCCAGTGAGATTGTTGTCCATGTTCTAATTGGGATAGCTATCCAAGGTGCTGATGTCCTTCCTGTAGATCTCTTGATATTGTGTGTTTGAATGTTCATGGCTGGTTCACCAGCTTTCCATTCACACATTTCTTTGATTATATATGTTAAGCATTGTTCTTGCTCCTTTCCATGGTAATGTCATATAGCCTACTCACACCATGCATGTCTCCATTATTCATTGGAATAATCTACACTTTAATTTTTTTTAAATAGTATGATATTTAAAATTTTTAAGCAATGGTGCAATAGCTTGCTAAACTTGGAGTCTAGTTTTTTCTAAGACAAATGGTGGCACCAAGGGCAAATTATTAAGCCATCATTTCTTTATCTACAAATTAAGGATTCCACTAGGAACTTCACAGTGATTGTCAGGGTTAAATGAGGTGATATGCGTAAAGTGAATTACAAAACTTAAAGTGCTATTCATTCTTTTACGTTTAATACATGGAGTAATATACAAGTGGGTAAGATAATTACTTTTTGTAGTTGACTAAAAGCATTATGATGTATGCTTACTTTCTATAGGCTCACTTAAAGCATCTTACAACTCCAGTGGCAGACAAGATAGCAGGGTAACAACAATGCAACTTGCAGCTACTGTGACTGTAAGGCCAATAACATCAGCACATAGGAGGTCTGCTAGCACAGGTTCTTTGATCTGCTTTTCTAAGGAATGCAACTTTAAGGAGTTTACAATCTCACTTTAATCAAACATACATCTATCATTCACTTAGTTCAGGGAGAAAAGCCAGCACCCTGAACTTCAGTGCAAATACAAACAGAAAATATAAACAGAGCAAATAACACAAATCAATAGACAGGCTTTTAGCTGTCTGACCAAAGTTATACCTACATAGTTATCAGAGAGGGTAGCACCAACATCTGTGTTTTCAAAGCCAGGGGGCTCCTTAGTGGCTACCCAGAGTCTCCACAGCAATGTACTTCCAATGAGTGAGCCCAAACAAAATGCTGACCTCAGAGTATATATATACTTCTTCACAGTCAGAGAGCTTCACACCTCTTGAGGGCTTCACACTTCTTGTGACCTAACTAGTAAAACGGTGTGGGCCTTCCTACAAACCAAAGCAAGACTCAGTCAAAGGCACTTGATTGCCTTAGTGCTGAGAAGCACTCCCCTAAAAAGACAACAAAAAGTCCCACTTTGCTTGCCATTACACAGGGATGCTATATATTTCTTCCTGTTCCTTTGGGGTTTTGATCTCCTCTACTAGAGGAGACTAAATATGGAGGACTGGGCTTTAGATTTAAAATGTGAATGTGAAAAATGATCTGTACGTTTATACAACTGAGTATATTACATATTCCAATGCTGCTTGTTTTGATTTTCTGTGAATATGATACGCATATATTACAATAAATATTAATTAAACTCTGCTAATTTTGAGAGTATTTGAAAAGCTGACAACTTTTTCGGGAATTCCTACCTTACTCTTAATTCACTAAAATTTATTTTTAAATATGGTCTATATAATTTGAAAACATTTCATTCCATGTAGTTTAGAAGTTAAGAGTACTTGGTGTAACAGTATATTTTAAAAACTGTTCTTAAATTTTTATGGATTAATGTTATTATATCCACATGATTATGACCAATAGTTTATTCTTTTGTCAAACTCTGGCTTAGTTGATTGGTTGAATTCTCAAGGATAATATGAGGTCTAGGGCAGCTAGGTGGTGCAGGGAGTAGAGCATTGGCCCCAGAGTCGGAAGGACCTGAGTTCAAATCTGGCCTCAGACACTTGATACACTTACTAGCTGTGTGACCTTGGGCAAGCCACTTAACCCCAATTCCCCTGTCCTTCCCCCTCTAAAAAAATTAAAAAATATAATTTGAGGTCTATATTTGTTGCATGGAAATGCATTGTCTGTCAATATGTGAAAGACAGAAATTTCTAATATGTAATTATACCCACTAGATAATGTCTTCCTAGGTATTCAATAAAGACTAAATTTTTCCGCCTTGTAATAGATGTGTTGCACAATTTCTATATATAATCCTTACATAATCCCCATTAATCATTACTCCAGGTTCCTTAAAGATAACCTTTCTATATTTTTGGTGACAATGAAAGGATTCTTAATTTCTATTATAGAATCCTCCATTTTGATAAATGAGTTCTATTATTATTATTATTCATATCCTGTTCTCACTTTTTTGGTGGACATCAGATAGAAATGATCTAAGGAAAGTCACAATCCTATTATTTTACTTTAATATACTCCACACAATACTATGTGAGGTTAAAATAACAATTTTTTTTATAACTGGATAACAGAATGTAAGCTCATCTTCTAAAGACTCACTGAAAGCATCTTAGACAAAAGAGATAACAGGAGTGATGAATACCTTATACTGTTGCCACATGTTTTTATTTTTTATATTAGGTCTCTATATGTTGAAGGTTTTTCATTCCATGTGGTTTGGAGATTATACATGCTTGGTATGATAATACCTATTAAAAATGTTATCCTTAAATTTTAGAATGTTATGACTAGATGGACAGCAATTAATTAATAAGACAACAGTCTTATTCAGTTTCAGTTTATTTGTTGAATTCTCAAGGATATTTTGGTACTTGTATGTATAATATTGGGTTTTGCTGTCAGTTTACAAATGATAATAATTTTCTGTTGTCTAATTTTAACCACCTGATTGTCATTCAGAGCATCATTGAGATGGCATGGTGCTTTGGGACAACTTCAGTTTATCGTGTAGTTCCTAAATTTTTTCAGCCTTCAGTGATATGTTGCAATGACTCTTGGTTTTAGAAGAATTTTTGAAGACTTATGACCTGTTTATTACATTATTTGAAAACATTTGTCAATCTTTTTCCTCTTTTTTAAAGAGGAAGTAAAAATTTTTCTATAGATGTCTTGGAATGATGAGTTCTTCATTTTGTTAATGTTGCATGAACTTTTATTTGAACACTTTCTAGATCTACAGTCATCCATTTTTTGCTGTGCTAAAAGTACACATTATTCTTGGTAGTGAGTAGTTTTCAAGTGATCTAAATGTGTTCTTCCCATTAAACTTTGGGATGCCATATAGTCTCTTAAAACACAACCTTGGTTTCCCCCTAGAAGACTTATAATTGCTATGTCTTGCCTGAAGGTGGCCACATATGTATGTACGTATTTATGTATGTATATGTATATATATTGTATATGTATATACATGTTATTGCTACCATTAATTCAATTTGGCTTCTATATTCAAACCCAAAGCCTTCAGTCTCTAGTCTTCATTAAAACACATTAGGAATTTTACACTTATGGAGTACAAATGACATCTGAGTATCATTGGAGAAAATTTCTGGGAGATAAAACAACTTTTTAAATGTCCTTTTCAGAGGAGTCATATTAATTACTATAATCCATGTATGTCATGGATTTTTTTTATTATGGAATTTTTTATTATGCCTTTCTTTTCCTACAAAACTATACTCAGTTCTGTTTAAGAGTAATGGTAATGGATTGAAGGATAGGCAGATACATGGGAAAAAAAGTTTTCCTCATGGATGCTACTTCTTGTATCAATCATTCCTGAAATTATTCTGTTGTTATTTGTTTCAAATATAGAACAGTTTTCCATGTGGAAATCAAATACTGTAGTTCTTTCACTATATTTAGAGCTATTTTGTATATTTGCAATACCATGCCTAAACTATTTGTATGAAATTGTCAAAGGTTTCATGATAGTCAATAAAGACAGTGCAATTTTTTGTGTAGGTTATTTTTTTAAAATTTATTTTGAGTTTACAACACTCATTTCCACAAGGTTTTGAGTTTTAAATTTTCTCCCCCTCCTTCTTTTCTCCCCTCCCCAAGATAGCATGCAATCTGATATAGGCTCTAGACATACATTCACATTAAACACATTTTCACATTAGTCATGTTGCAAAGAAGAATTAGAACCAATGGAATGAACCATGAGAAAGAAGAAATAAAACAAAGCAAAAAAGAAAGACAGCAAATGATATGCTTTGATCTGCATTCAGACTCCATAATTCTTTTTCTGGATGTGGATAGCATTTTTCATCATGAGCCTTTTGGAGTTGTCTTAGAATCTTGCATTGCTGAGAACAGCCACATCTATCAAATTGCACAATGTGGCTGTAACTGTGTACAATGTTCTTCTGGTTCTGCTTTCCTCACTCAGCATTAGTTCGTATAAGCCTTTTCAGGTTTTTCCGAAGTCCGCCTGCTCATCATTTCTCATACGGCACTAGTATTCCATTACATTCATATACCACAACTTGTTCAGCCATTCCCCAATAGACGGGCATCCTCTCAATTTCCAGTTCTTTTTCACCACAAAAAGAGATGCTATAAATATTTTTGTACATGTGTGTCCTTTTCCGATTTGTATGATGTCTTTGGGATACAGCTGTAGAATTGGTATTGCTAGGTCAAAGGGTATGCAAATTTTTATAGCCTTTTGGGCCTAGTTCCAAATTCCTCTCCAAAATGGTTGGATCAGTTCACAACTCCACCAGCAATTCACTAGTGTTCCAATTTTCCCACATCTCCAGCATTTATAATTTTCCTGTTTTGTCATGTTAGCCAATCTTACAGGTGTAATCTGGTGCCTTAGAGTAACTTTGATTTGCATTTCTCTAATCAATAGTGATTTAGAGCATTTTTCATATGACTACAGATATCTTCAATTTCTTCCTCTGATAACAAGGCAGTGCAAATGTTTTGGTTCTTTGGGGGAGATAAATAATTCCCCCAATTCATAGTGAGTTGCTTTTCATACCACCCTTGGACTTTTTGGCTCACCTACGTGTTTATAAATTTTTTTTTGTAAGCAATACATGCTTTGAATTCTTTGTACTAAGTACATAACACAATATTGGTCTGTATTTCAGAAGTTGCTGGTATTTTTTTTTCCTTTTGATAACGAAAGTTCCATGACTTCTGTGAAGAAAGATGAGATATAGCTTGCATCAGAAAGACGGCAAAGTATTTTGTTAACAACTCATGTAATATTTGAGCTAATAGTTATGGATCCTATTCAGACCTACCACTTTTAGTTTTTCAAAGAAGCTAAAATTTCTTTCATTTCCCTTAATGTAACTATTCTGTCATTCATTTTATTAACGACCCACCTGCTTTCTCTTTCATGTTTGATACAACTTATGCTTAAATTGGACTTTCAACCAGATAGATGACAAGAATTTTCCCACTTCTTCCTATAGTGGTCTCTCTTTTTCCTGTAGTATTTTTATTTTACAAACCTCTGTAGCATATGTTAAATTGATGCTGAACTGTTCATATTTTCTTTGCACTGCTTTGTCTCATATCATCTAAACTTTTAACTTTTATTTTTAATTTCTGATTAAATTTCTGACATTTTTGTTTTCTAGATGGCCTTCCATCTATTTTTTTTTTTTACCTTTGATTAGGTGACATAGTGTCCAACTTGTCTACTACACACAACAAAGTATCAATGTAATTTAAAATATCTTTCCACATGGCTTAAAAACTTTTCTCAAGTTACTTCTGCAATGATGGTATTTGATGCCTTTCTTTCAGAGAATTGCTAAGTAGCTTCACCTTTCTTCCACTGGTCCTTATTATTGCAACAGCCATAACATATATTTATGCAGACAAGGGCTGCTAAAATGCTTTTAAACTCTATTATATATTGTAGAAGAATGCATTTGTTTATAAAAGTCATAGCAAACAATACATTTTTGGGGGACTATTCTTTTTCCTAGATGATCTATGAGTTGGATTTGTGCCCTCAAACATAAAATTTTCATTCTAAGGGTGCCTATCTTCTTTTCAACATCCCATGAGTCATTGGAATTATTTTTGCCATCTATTTCATTACTTAAGGGCTACTGTATAGGAACACATGGCCTGACTGGAACAGAAGGATGAAGGGAAGGATATGAGGGCTTCCTTATGCTCTGCCCTTCAGTGCTCGTTTTTTCCTTTATAGTAAAAGAGCAGCAGTCAACATCTACTCTTTCTTTCATTTCTCTTTCTTTCTGGTGGGTAAATCAGTAGGTAGTGGATCTACTTTTCCGTGTGATATAGTGGATAGAGGACATTCCAGATGCAAGCATTGTCCGTCTGTCTCTCCTTTCTGTTCTCTTTTACATTCTCTCTTTCTCCCCTCCTCCCCTCTCTCCTTCCTTTTCTTTTTTTCTCCTTCCATCTAGGAGGCACACAAGGCCTGTCAAATTATGCCCAATTGGGCCTGGGGAAGGTCACATGATTCCATTCCATTTGTAGAAATCCACATGAGTTTGTGTTTTAGGGTTGCTGTTAAGAATGATATCTATAATTTGGAGGCTTTTTAAAGATAAATTTGCTTGTTTGTACCTAGATAGAAATTCCTTAAGTCTATATACTTGAAAGTCCTCATTAGACATTCTTTTCCTCAATCTCTATTAAGCATAAGTCTTCTTTGCTAATGGACAGCCAACCTGGTATACTAGTGTTCAATTCTTTTTAAAATAGATTTTTATTAATACCTTTTTAATGCATTTTACAGATTTCACTTTATGTCCTTTAACCATCCTCCAGCCAACCTCTTATAATAAAAAATGTTTTTTAAGGGAAAAAGAAAAATTCATAAAAAACTATTCAATATATGGAAAATTTTTAACATTATATACAATGTTCCATAATCACAAACCTTCAATTCACTTCCCCCTCCTGTGCCCTATCTCTGCAAAGAAGTGTTGTGGGAGTGTCTTCTCATATCTCTCCTATGGCACTCTATTGTCCACTTCTTAAAGATTCAAAGAGTTGATGACTGGGAAGAAAGAGTCAGCTGAACACCCAAATCTTTTCCTGGAGTGGTAGATGTTTGAATGGGTTTGATTACTATCTTTCATATATAGTCAAAAAGAATAAGTTTGAGGCAAAAGAAATGTAGCTTCCTTGAACTACTGAACTAGTTGTATCATGCAAAATTGTCATTTTTCTGGCCAAGGTCTTCTTCCCTCTCATTCTCATATGACCCAGAAAACTTTGTTTTCCTGAACTTCTCAATAACTTTCAATGCCCATAAGTTTTACTAAGAAAGAAAAGGGAAGAGGAAATAAAGGCTAGGGACACCAGAAGATGAATTTCACAGTTTTATCTGCAACTGCCCCTAAACTAACTCCTCAAAGAAAGGAGTTACATACACTCTCCTCTCTCTCCACCTCCCCACTCCCAGCCCAGTTTCCCAATAAATAAATGGCACCAATCACCTTGAGGATTGCGCTGGCTGTCCCAGTGATAAGAAAGCTTTCAATATTTTTTATTTTACCAGGCTCCCTCACTAATAACTTACACTAAGCTATGTCTGCATTACGGTAACAAAATCACAAATTGGAAAATGTCTAAATCAAGTAGCAATTAATGCATCATAAAGTACTTCACATTCCTGGGTAATATGTTGCACATTACCTACATGAGTGACAAATTTAGAAAGCCAAGCAAGCTCTGGTCTAGGTCTGAAAAAAGAGGGGAAAAAAATCTCCTTACTAGGTTATTGTAGGGTGTGAAAGACACGCTGTTGTGGAAAGGCAGTGTGAATCCATATTATGCAGAAATCAATGGATACCCAATCTTTCCAGGCTGCCCAAGGAGCTGTGTGACAAGGGCACAGTACTTCTCCTAATCAAGCAGGTTGTATGAAAGCCCAGAGTCAAGCTGAGCCTGATATATCCAGCTGTACTTTGTTTGCTACTTAATGGAGCAGGTCATAGTTATAACACCCTAAAGAAATCAACCAGTCGCAGCCTGAGGAGCACAGAGGAAGTGTGGGAACTCCAGCAGCTCTATATTAAATCACTCCTATAGGTCAGCCACAGAGAAAGGACTCAGGGAAATAATAAGGCAGTGTCATTCTGCTGTCTATGGTTATGATTTTTCCCTCAGGGAAGGGAGTGAAGGGGGGAGGAGAAGCAGTTTGGCTCAGGAAATGGTTTGGTTTTTTTCCCCTTTCCTTATACATTATGAAGCTCCTAGCAGGGACTTCAGACACTGAACTTTGGCTTCCCTTCTTGCAATACACCAGTAAGGGAGTTTATACCACAGAGTGACAGTGATAAAAGGCCAATTCAGAGTGGGGGAGGGGGCAGCAGTTTTCCCTAGCTCCAAATTTTCATCTCTTTTCCTCTCTTTTGTAACTCTTGACTTTTTTCTCCCCTCTATGATATATAGATATCCAGGTAGCACTGGGCCATCCTCTCAGAAGGGGTTGTGGTAGGAGGGAAGAAACGGGAGGAACAATCCAAGCTGTTGTTCATTTATGTACTCCTCCTGTCACTGCCAGAGATTTGTGGCAAGAGTGTTGCCCTCTGCCCCTCTGCCTGGCATGCATAATGTCCTTTGCCGTATGTCGCAGAGGCAGTGAAAACAGGGTGACTTCCTCTGACCTTTCACCTTCCTGTTCAATGGCAAAAACCGAGCTCTTTAAGACACCCAGGCTTCTACCTCTCCTATGTTCTTAACCCAGCTAGAGACCTTAACATACAGTGAATGCAATCAAGACTCTGGAATAGATGCACCAGATACATAAAGTGCCTGGGAAATAGATATATAGATTAGCCAGAAGAGTGACAACTTGCCTGAATACAAGTATGTTTAAGAGAAGCAGGGCAAAAGAAATGAGTGCTCTATCGATTAGAACACCAACTACTGTTCTCTTCCAGCACCACAGGGCAGGGTGAAATCTTTAGTGGAGGTTGAAGAGCCAGAGGTTGGTGACCTGAAGATTCCACCAAAATGCAGTGCAGATTCTGTCGAAAAAGCTGGGAGTTGTGATCATTAACACTCTGTTATTGTATGAAGCCACTTCCAGTGACAAGGTGTAAAGGCAAACAAAATTGAGGTGGTTGCTGAAACCCCTTGCTTCCAGGGGAGTGTATTCCCTTGAGGGACAACTATAAAGGGGGAGGGTGAAGATGACAGAAAAGGGAGACACCCATCTCTCAAAGTCTCAAGGGAAACAACACCAGACGGACCTCAGGTTTTTGCTTCTTGGCAATAGAAAGGTGAAATTACTCCTTTCGCTAGGGTTAGGAAAATGGGAAATCTAGTTAGCTGAAGCTACTTTTTATTTACGTTTCAGTTAGTCAAGATCTTGTTTTGCTCAATAATGAACTATGGCTCACTTTGAAATGCACACAAACTTCCCTTTTCTTAATTCAAATCCATTAAAAAAAAGACTCTTAAGTCACTATAATGGTAAAGCAGAGGTTAAGTGGGACTATCCAAAAGACCCGGGAGAGAAATATGAAAAATGACACTTCTGCCCACAAGAAGCTTATACTCTATTAGATGGACATAACACACATGCAAGTGAATCAGGTTTTCTTGGTGGCTGTCATCTCTGATTCATCGGACATCCCACATACTGCATCACCAACTGCCAAATATTGTTTTTACCACCACAAAATCTCTCCCCTGTGGCTTCTCTCCACACACAGCCACTAGGCTAGTTTAGGCCCTTCTCACCTCAGCTCTGGGCTGTTGCCATAGTCTCCTAATTTGTCTCCTTGCCTAAGTCTCTTCCCTCCCCGAATCATCCTCCATACTACCATCAAAGTGATTTGCTAAAATTCAAGTCATCCTACTCAATAAACTCCAGTGCCTCCCTATCATCTCCAGTATCATATATAAATTTTTTGGAACCTAAAGCCCTTGGCAACCTGGCCCCCAATCAACCTTTCTAGTCTTTCTATATATTACCCTCACTTATGTTGGGAAAGATTGAAGGCAAAGGGGAAGGAGGATGGCGGACGATGAGATGGATAAGAGAGTATGATGGAAACACTGAATATGAACTTGAACAGACTTTGAGAAATACGGGAGGATAAAAGGGCCTTTGGACATCACTGAATGGCTGAAGGAAAACAACAGCTCATTCATATGCACTACAGTCAAGCCAAATTGGCTATTCCACTATTCCTAATATGGGGTAGTGCATAACCCATTCTTTTATTCAGGCTTTCATCCATACTTAGATTGTACTTCTTCAGATCTGCTGTTAAAATCTTGTTTTCTTCATGGCTGTCTATTCTATTTTGGCATAAAAAAGAATCTTTACTATAACAAAACTAATGAATGGCATCTAACTTCTGCTAGATCTCCAAATAGGTCTTCAACTCATTTCTCATTTATGGTTACCAATCTCCCACACACCTTCATAAAAAGAAATGCTTTTTGGAGAGTTGGGAAGACAATCAGGAACAGTTGGTCTTAAAATTATTGTGTATTTGTATAAATAATAGCCTTGACAATCTGACATTTTAGTTAGAAAATGCTCAGGGATAGAAATTGTCCAGGGACACAGAACCAGTTTTAAGAAATCCAGATGGGATATCAAAAAAGAGGAGAGAACTTGGTCTCTAAACAGGGTCCTTACAGTTATTGACATACCCAAAGGAGAGCTGACCTCTCTAACAAGTCTGTATTGTCATATTCTGCCCCAGATAGTCATGGAAGCTTGTTTCATTGATTTGGGGTTGCATCTTACAGTGTGTTGTAACCCTCAATTTTCATTTGTATTTCAGCAATGAAGAAAGTAGCCCAAAAGCTTGCAAGTAGAAATCCCCTTTCTTAGTATAACTATTTGGATGATAATGATAGTGATAATGCAATGATACCCTTGAATAACTGGAAATCAGTTAAAAAGGACTTTCTGTTAAATTAAATCTTACTTTTTCAACTGTTGAATATTAGGCTTAAAAGGGAAAATCTCAAGGAAATGATGTGGAAATCAAGTAGTTAAGTAAGCAATTTCTAGGCTATGATCTGGGAGCAGGACTCAAGTCTAGTTTCCTATATCCTCTATGTCTATAGAACTATACAATGAAAACATGTTCAGAATGATTCCCTGGAGGACCTTCAGTTCATCAAAGATTTGTAATATTAATATGCCCAACTTACTGAGACAGGGACACAAATTTATATGTTTTAGAAAGATCCTCAAGAGGTGGATTGACAGAAAAAGGGTTTCTTGCTTAACTTTCAGTTAGAAGAAAAATTATAATAGACAGAATATTTATTCTGAATAGTTTGATTAAAGTTTTAGCCTAACGGCATGTCTAATGATTCAATGTGCTTTATAAATATCATATTTTACCTGATTCAAGGAATCTACATTTCTCAAATCCACAAACTGAGGAGATATTTTTTCTCTCTCTAGGCAGCGTAGTACTTTACAAAGAACTGGATTTAATATCAGGAGACCAGTGTTTGAATCCCATCTCTGATATTTATTAGTTGTTTAACCAAGGACAAGTCACTTAGTCTCTTCATATTCAGTTTCCTCACCTAAAAATGTGGCTTATAATATTTGCAATACCTAATTCACAAGGTTGTTGTAAAAAATGTTTTATAAATTTTAAAGTGCTATAAATACAATGAGTTTGGCAACTTATTTTTTCCCAGTAATTAGTGGGCTAGAGGTCCTGGTCTTTTACATGATCAAAAGCCACCCCCCCCCAGGGCAAGCAAACCAGTTTTACTGCGGTCTGGGGCACCCCAAGTGAGAGACAGGAGGTAGGATGTGACAAGCAAGTCAAACCACCCCCACCACCTTGACTACCATGCTACCCTGAGACCATGACAGAGATAACTGAGGACCCTGGATCCAAGAGTCTAGAAAATAGCAATGCTTACAGCATAGTGTCTGTAGCTATTATCCTGGAAGCAACTCCTGGGGAGATATCGCCTGGCAACTGTTCTCGTTGGTGCAACAATCACGTCTTTGAAGACCACCCTCCACCTCACCAAAGTTCTTGTCATCAAAGCTCTTGGCCAAAAAATTGATAAAATTTTATTGGTGGAAATGACATTAAAGAAGAGGAATTACCATCTGCTTTGCTATTTTACCCTAAGGACTGTGGGACTTTTCTATCTGACTCGCAGCTAAAACTTTTCATATATGTTGTCTCCCCCATGAGAATGTAGGCTCCTTAAGGACAGGCACTACTTTATTTTTCTATTTTTATCTCCAATGCTTAGCACAGTGCTTTGTACATAGTAAGCATTTAATAAATGCTTCATTTATTCATTCATTCTTACGAATCCCTGTACACTTAAAGGGTATTGTCACAGTGAACCCCTAATAGCTGCCACTGGACTCTTGGAGACACAGACCCAGCTATGCATCTCCTAGGATTGCATTGGCAACAAACACTCTCCTCAGAGAAGCACAGAATTTGAGTTCTTAGTATCTTAGATTTAGAGATAGAATGGATTGGGTTGTAGAGACCATTAAGTTGAATCCCTTTATTTTACACAAGCAGCTAGGTGGTTCAATGCATAGAGCATTGGACCTGGAGTCAGAAAGAATTGATTTCAGTTTGACATTAGTCAATAATTAGCTGTGTGACCTCAAGCAAATTACTTAACCTCTGTCTGCCTTTGTTTCTTCAGTTGTAAAATGGGAATAATAAAGCACCAATCATCTAGGGTTGTTGGAAGATCAAATGAGATAACATTTGTTAAATTCCATAGCACAGTTTGTGGCACATAGTAGGTGCCTAGATTTTTTTTTAAAGTTTATTTCCTTTCTTTACAGATGAGAAAATGAAGCTTAAAGAAGTCACATGACTTTCCTAGGGCTCCATAGCTAGTATGTGTATGAGGCAGGATTTGAACCCAGGTCTATCTTGACTTCAAGTACATTGCCTTATCACTTATGCCACACTACCTTTCATTGGCAGCGAAGCCAGAGATCATCTAGGCAACTCCTATTTGAACGAGGGTAGCCTTTATAATTTACCTGACCAATAATCATCCAGTCTTTTCTTGAAGACTTCTAGTGATGGTGAACTACTAATTTCCAAGGCAGCTGATTCCTTTTTCAGATAACTCCATTGTTATAATTGCGAGGAATTGTTTTCTTACCTCTAGTCTAAATGTTCCCCTTTCATCCATTGCTTCCAGATTTGCTGTCTGGGGCTAAGCAGAACAACTCTAATCCTTCTCTGATGTGTGAGCCCTTAAACAATTGAAGACAGGTGTCATTAAACCTGAGATCCTGCGTGAATGGTGGTAACACCAACAGAAATGGTGATGCTTGTATGTGGCAGCTCTGAAGTCAGGTCAGTGCTAGAGAGAATGGTTACATGCTGGGGTGAGATCCTTAAAATCTTGGGAGTAAATGACATTCGAAAAGAGGAAATAATCAAGTAAAGACAAGAACTCCAAGGACAAAACCTTGGGGAACATTCAATTTATGGAGCTGAAAAAAAGCATAAGGAGACATGAAAGAGACAAAGAAGGATCACTGAAGGATGAAGGGAAACTGGAATTGTATGGTGGAAAGAATATTGGATACGGAATCAAGAAATGTGGTTTCTAGTTTGAGCTCAGAAACTTACTCACGGTTGGACAAGTAAGCTCAAACCTCCCAAAGCCATAGTTTCCTCATCTATCAAGTAGCAGTGGTGATATTTGTAATATCTACTGCTAAAAGTTTTGGGGAAGAAAGTGCTTTGGATCTTATTGCACCATTTATATGTGAATTGTTATTGTTAACATCATCATTATTAACTAAATGAGCGTAACATCCCTAAAGACAAGGAAGGAGAGAATATCCAGAAAGAAGAGTGGTCAATGATGTGAAATACTTCATGGCAATAAAGGAAAGCAAGGATTCACAAAAAGGCCACTGTATTGGTCAATTTTGCTAGGGCATCTAGCTGGTGCAGTTGGATAGAATGTTGGGCCTGGAGTCAGAAAGACCTGAGTTCAAGTCTGGCCTCAGACACTTACTAGCTTCATGACCCTGGGCAAGTCAGTTTCCTCAGCTGCAAAATGAACTGGAGAAGGAAATGGCAAACTATTCCAGTATCTTTGCCAAGAAAATTCCAAATGGGGTCACAAAGAGTAAGACACAATGGAACAACAACAATATTGGTCACTAGTGACTTTTGAGAGAGCAATTTTGGTAGTTATTGGGACAGAAACCAGAAACAAAGGTACTGAAGAGATGGGGGGTTTTGAGGCATTGGAGGCATGACAAATTGCAAGATAAGAGAATTTGTCCGCTTTTATTCTCATTCTTTTATTCTCTTTGGCAACAAAAGCAACATAGACTCTGACGTAGTACTTGTGAGACCCTGGGCAAGTCATTTAACCTGTACACACCTAAGAAAATACCAAAGGACTACTCTACTAAGTCACATACTGACTGTTTTTGGCTTTGGTGAATGGAATTCCTTGTGCTGATGAACTCAAAGATATTTTCTTTTTACAAGTATTGAGTTTTCCTTGAGGAAGGAATCCAAAAGGACTTGTTAGCCTTATTTTAAAGATTGAGAGACCAAAAAAAGGGAGTATCACCCTTTACATAAACACTGGAACCAGGACTATAAGCCAACTCTCTCAGATCATTCTTCATGGTTTGATAATTGGATCTATCTCAGTTAAATTAAACTAAGAATATGTAAGCATGAATTTTAGCAGTTTAATAATAATGGTTCATATTCATGTACCACTTTAAGGTTTGCAAATAATTCTACATATAGTATCTCATTTAATCCTAACAAAATTTGCTAAGTTAAATCTACATAATCTCATTTGTTGCTCTCAATTACTCTGAGTTAGGCACTGTTTTATCTTCATTTTACAGATAAGGAAACTGACATTCCAAGAAATTAAATGATGTGTTCTGACTCCCACAGCTATTAAGTGTTTGGGAGAGATTTGAACCCAGGTTTTCTTGATTCTGTGTCTCACACTATCTACTATACCACACTACCTCTTAATAAATAGCCAAAAAATACCCAAATTGATTTAAGGTCTAACTAAAGAGAAGCAAACTTAAAAACAAGATTCCTTAAAACTTCATAAAGGTCAGTCCATTGCATTGGAGAGGCAGGTGCTGGAAAATAGTAGTTGCTGAAAATTCTTCACAGATGTCAGCTTATGACTCCTCTAGAGCAATTTCCAGTTAATTTGGGCCCTGAAATGGAATATTGGCGCCCAAAAGCCCTGCTGTTGATTCTAAATTTGATGCTCTCTCACAAAGTTGCACACAGATTTTTAGTTGATCATCTGCATGGGTGAATTTTCCACTGGGAGGTTGGTTTTAGAATTATCTATCTGTGGAGATGGATACTGGACAGTAATAATAAACACATTTTAATTTTTTTTAAGCCAAGGAAAGTGTCACTTGCATGCAAACACAATACAGAGACTCTACTATAATGTCTTGGTCTTCTTTTGTTCTTGCTAAGTATTTGAACAAAGGGAATTGTGTTTTTTTCCTTCTTTGTTATTTATTGGGATACTTTGGGTATATGGCATCACATCAAGAGCTACATAATCCTTGGCTCCATATAAAGTGTGATTTTGATGGTTGTTGAAAATGAATTTACATGGAAAAGTTAGAGTCATCAATTAGATGACAAAAGCTGGATCCTGGAACTGAAGAATCCTTCTTGGAAGAGAGAATGTTATTTCATGGTTTATGATTTTACGTAGATTTCAATGCAAATCCTATGTACTAGTTCAAGGGAGATTTAAAAGCAGTGATAACCCTGTTCCCCAAACAGTTTGAGCATCTTTCTTCCAAAAAAGAATGTCCATATTCTTTATGGAGAAAGGTATTCTCATGGGCCAAACTCCATAGAGAGAGAGATATGCTCTGATTGATTGGGGGACATCACCTGATCAGTACTCCTTATCATAAAGTAGAAAAGCATTGGATAAAGAATTAGTTATACTGGCTATATGCTCAATTAGCTATGGGATCCTTGCAAAGTCTCTGCTTCAGCATTCTCGCTTTTCAAAGATAAATAATACTTGACCTACCCATCTGTCATTGTACTGTTAAAAGTAGTCAGTCATGTACAGCTTGTGCCAAGATGGTGAAGTAACAGGAATTCATTTGAACTCTTACAAATTCCCCTCCCAACAACTTTAAAATAATGCCTCATATCCTGGAATGACAGAATCAACAAAAGGTTAGGGTGAAACAATTTTCCAGTGCAAGACAATGTAGGTGGTTAGCAGGAAAGGTGTGTCTCACAATGTGGTTGTGAACCCTCTGAACGCTGCACAGACAGCACAAGCCAGGCCTTGGGAGTAGCTTAGTCAGCAGAGCAGTAGCTTTAGGAGCTCTCAACCCACAGATGTGAAGGGAGTTGGACAAGTGGTCAGAAGGAGATTACAGGGGATATTTTGCTGTCATTGAGTGCAGGACTCTGTTGCATTGCTCATACATAGTTTTGGGTCATGGTTATAGGGCAAAAAGGAACACTAGCACACTGGTTCTTGTGATCTTGGAGAAGCAGGAGCCCTGATCCAGAGCAGAGAGGAATGCTTGTGAAATATTGGCAAGCTAGAGCACAGGCTAGGAAGGCAGTGACCACACCTCTTCTTAGATCATACCATGTTGGAAGTACTAAAAACTTTCATACAGCCCAACCTCCCTCAGAACTAGTTCTGAAAACAGCATCACAAAAAGCAACAACAACAACAACCTTGAAACTTGGTTCAGTGCTCCCTCCACCTGGGAACAGAACACAGCTTTAATATAAAATTAAAAGTCAAGAAATAGCCTGGAAAATGAGTAAACAACAGAAAAAGAACATGATCATAGAAAGTTACTAGGGAAGATCAAGATAAAACCCAGAACACAATGAAATCAAAGCACACACAAAGCTTAAAAGAAAAATGTGAATTGGACACAAGCCCAATAAAAATTTCTGGAAGAGCTCAAAAAGGATCCTAAAAATCAAATAAGAAAGGTATAAAAAATTGGGAAACAAATGAGTGATGCAAGAAAATTATGAAAAGAATCACTAGCTTGGCAAAGAGGCACAAAAAAGCAGAATAAAACAACACTTTAAAAAGTAGAATTGGCCAAATAGAAAAAGAGACACAAAAACTCAAAGAAAATAATCACTTAAATATTAGAATTAGGCAAGTGAAAGCTAATGACTCCACGAAACATCAAGAAACAGTAAAACAAAATCAAAAAAATAAAAAAAGAAGAAAAAGTGAAAAAATTCATTGGAAAAATAACTGACCTGGAAAATAGATCCAGGAAAGATTATTTAGGAATTATTGGACTCCCTGAAAACAATGATCAATAAAGAAAAAAGGCCTAGACCTCATATTTCAAGAAGTTATCAAGGAAAACTGCCCTGATATTTTAGAACCAGATAGTAAAGAGAGTAAAATAAAAATTGGAAGAATCTATCAATTACCTCCTAAAAGAAATCCTAAAATGAAAACTCACAGGAACAATTCCAGACAAATTCCCAGACAACTCCCAGACAAATTCTAGAGCTCCCATGAGGTAATGGCAAGCAAATTTTTGCTGTTTTTTCTTTTGGAATGCTTCTCAGCACTAAGGCAATCAAGTGCCTTTGATTGAGTCTTGCCTTTGTTTCAATCAAGAGTCTTTGATTGCATCAAGAGTCTTTGATGACCTGCTTAAGTCACAAGAAAGCCTAAGTCACATTAGTTTGAGTCACATGGTTGTGACACCCTCTGACCCTGAAGAAGTGTACATATACTCTATTAGCATTTTGCTTTAGGGGTTCACTCACTGAAAGAGCATTCCTGTGATTTGACTATATGGGTAGCTGTTAAGAAGTCCCCAGCTTTGAAAACCCAGATGATGGTGCTTCTTTCTCTGGCAACTATGTATGTATTGCTATGGACAGATGACTAGAAGCCTTGTCTGATGATTTGTATTATTTTCTCTGTTTATATAATTTCTGTTTGTAATTTCTTTTTGTGTTTTCTCTGAAGTTCAGGGTGCTGACTTTTCCGCCTGAACTAAGTGAATGGTATATGTATGTTTAATTAAAGTGAGATTGTAAACCCCTTAAATTTGCTTTCCCTAGAAAAGCAGACCAAAGAATCTGTGCTAGCAGCCCTCCTGTGTGCTGGTGTTGTTCATCTTATACATCTGCAGCAGCTGCTGTAACATGTTGCTACACATGGCCAAAGAGAAAATATTGTAAGCAGCCAGAAACAATTCAGATATTGTGGAACCACAGTCAGGATAACACAAGATCTAGCAGCTTTTACATTAAAGGATCAGAAAGACTGTAATATGATATTCTGGAAGGCAAAGGGGCTAGAATTAAAACAAAGAATTATCTACTCAGCAAAACTGAGTACAATCCTTCATGGGGAAAAATGGTCATTTAATGAAATGGAAGACTTTTGAGGATTCTTGATGAAAAGACCAGAAGTTAATAGAAAATTTGACTTTTAAATATAAGTCTCAACAGAAGTACAAAAAGACAAACATGAATAAAAAATCATAAGGCATCCAGTAAGGTCAAACTATTTATATTCCTATGTGGGATTACACTTGTAACTTTAAGAACCTTATCATTATTAGGGTAGATAGAAGGAACAGAAGTAGACAGAGGGCACAGATGTGAATTGACTATGATGGGATGATTTCAAAAGAATTAAATTAAAGTATGAGAAAAAAGGATGCACTGGGAGAAGGGGAAAGGGAGTAGAAAATGGGGAAAGTTATCTTACATAAAAGAGGTGTGGAAGGAAGAACTTTTACAATGGAGGGGAAGATGGAGGGTGGTGGACAATGCTTGAATCTTACTCTCATTGCTCAAAGAGGAAATGACACACTCGGTTGGGTATAGAAATCTATCTTATCAAACAGGCAAGTAGAAGAGGAAGGGAATAATAGATGGGGAAAATGGTTGATAGAAGTGAGGGCAAATTAAGGTAGGTAATGGTCAGAAGCAAAAAGGACGTTTCAGGTAGGACATAGAAAAATATGAGAGAGAGAGAGAGAGAGAGAGAGAGACAGACAGAGAGAGAGAGAGAGAGAGAGAGAGAGAGAGAGAGAGAGAGAGAGAGAGAGAGAGACAGAGAGAGAGAGAGAGAGAGAGAGAGAGAGAGAGAGAGAGAGAGACTGAGAGAGAGGGAGGGAAGGATAACCAGGGGAGGATAGGATGGAGGGAAATATACAGTAATCATAACTGGAAATGGAAATGAGATGATTTTTGTCATTAAGTCATTTCAGTGACACCTGACTCTTTGTGGCCACATTTGGGATTTTCTTGTCAAAGACACTGGAGTAGTTTGCCATTTCCTTTTCTATCTCATTTTGCAGATAAGGAACTGAGGCAAATCGAGGTTAAATGACTTTCCCAGGGTTACACAGCTAGTAAGTATCTGAGGCTAGATTTGAACTCAGAAAGACAAGTCTCCTGACTTCAGGCCCAGTGTTCTATTCACTGTACCACCTAGCTGCCCCAGTGCGGGCATGAAATGAACTCATCCATAAAATGGAAGTTAATAGCAGAATGGATTAAAAACAAAAAATCTAAAAGAAACACACTTTAAATAGACAGACACAAAGAGTTAAAATAAGGGGCTGGAACAGCATCTATTATACTTTAGCTGAAGTTAAAAAAAAGCAAGGGTAGCAATCATGATCTCAGACAAAGCAAAAGCAAAAATAGATCTAATTAAAATAGATAAGTACAGAAACTACATTTTGCTAAAAGGTACCATAGGCAATTAATACTAAACACAAGCACCAAATGGTATAGTATCCAAATTCTTAAAGGAAAAATTAAACAAGTAACAGGAGAAAATAGACAGCAAAATGATACTCATGGGGGGCCTCATCTTTCCCCTCTCAGAACTAGATACATCGAACCAAGAAATAAACAAGAAAAAAGTTAAAAAGATGAATAGAATTTTAGAAAATGTTAGATATGCTAGATCTCTGGAGAAAATTGAATGGGAATAGAAGGGAATATACTTTTTCTCAACTGTCCATGATACCTTCACAAAAATTGACCATGTATTAAGACATAAAAACCTCACAGCTAAATGCAGAAAAGTAGATACATCAAATGCATCATTTTCAGATCATAATGCAATAAAAATTACATTCAATAAAGGATCATAAAGACATAATTAAAATTAATTGGAAACTAGATAATCTAATCCTAAAGAATGACTGAAAGAACAAATCATAGGAACAATCAATAATTTCACTAAAGAGAATGATGACAATGAGACAACATACCAAAATTTATGGGATGCAGCCAAAACATTACTTAGGAGAAAATTTGTATTCCTAAATGCTTATGGCAATAAAATAGAGAAAAACAAATCAATGAATTGGGCATGTGACTAAAAATTTATTAGAAAAAAACAAATGTAAAACCAATTAAACACCAACATGGAACTGAAAATCAAAAGAGAGATTAATAAAATTGAAAGTAAGAAAACCATTGAACTAATAAATAAAAGTAGGAGATGGCTTTATGAAAAAATAAAATAAAATAGATAAATCATTGGTCAATTTGATTTAAAAAGAAAGAAGAAAACCAAATTACCAGTATTAAACATGAAAGGAGTGGATTCACCACCAATGAAGAGGAAATTAAAGCAATTATCAGGAGCTATTTTGCCCAATTATATGCCAATAAATCCAACAATCTAAGCAAAATGGAGGAATATTTACAAAAATATGAATTACCCAGATTAATAGAAAAGGAAACAGAACACTTAAATAACCCTATCTTAGAAAAAAGAAATTGAATAAGCTATTTATGAACTCCCTAAGAAAAAAATTCCCATGACCAGATGGATTCACAAGTGAATTCTACCACAGATTTAAAGAACAATTAATTCCAATACTCCATAAACTGCTTGGAAAAATATGCAAAGAAGGACTCCTACAAAATTCCTTTTATGACACAAATATGGTACTGGTATCCGAATCAGGGAGAGCAAAAACCGAGAAAAAGAAGTATAAGCCCATCCACCTAGTGAATATTGATGCAAACATTTTAAAATAAAATACTAGCAAGGGTATTAAAGCAATATAACACAAAAATCATACTCTATGACCAGGCATCAATTCTTAAATATGTAGAGAATTGAGTCAAATTTATAAGAATATAAGTCATTCCTCAATTGATAAATGCTCAAAAGATATGAACAGGCAGTTTTCAGAAGAAGAAATCAATGCTATCTATAACAATATGAAAAAATTATCTAAATCAGGGCTTTTAAAACTTTTTCCACTCAGACCCCCTTTCCTATTTCAGCAGCATTCATTGGCGTTGTGTGTCCCAAAGGCATGCACCATGCAAAGTGTGCATGTTTTGTGTTCAGAGTCACAGCTGCAGTGAAGTTGCTGATGCAACATGGACCAGTGCTGCCAGAAACACCTCGAATCTATTACATGTTTGCTTTTGAATTAATTTTTTGTTATTGCACATTCAGAAACCTTTTAATGTTACCAAAATTTTTGTGATCCCATATGGGGTTTTGACCCATACTTTAAGAAGCACTGCTCTAAATCACTATTGATTAGAGAAATGCAAGTTAAAACAACTCTGAAGTATCACCTCACATCTATTAGATTGGTTAATATGACAGAAAAGGAGAAACAACAAATGTTGGAGGAGATGTGGAAAAATTGGAGTATTTATGCATTGTTGGTGAAGTTGTGAACTTATTCAACCATTCTGGAGAATAATTTGAAACAATGCCTAAAGAGCTATAAAACTGTGCATCCCCTTTGACCCAGTAATACCACTACTAAGTCTGTATACCAAAGACATCAAAGAAAAAAGAATAGGTCCTACAATGTACAAAAATATTTATAACAGCTTTTTCTGTGGTAACAAGGAATTGGAAATTGAGGGGATGTCCATCAAGCAGAGAATGGTTGAGCAAGTTGTGGTATATGAATGTAGTGGAATGCTATTTTGCCATAAGAAATGATGAGAAGGATGGTTTTAGAAAATCCTGGGAAGACTTATGTGAACTGATGCAAAATGAAGTAAGCAGAGACAGAAGATCATTGTAGACAGTAACAGCAATATTATATAATGAACAACTGTGAATGACTTAGCTATTCTCAGCAACACAATGATACAAGACAATTCCAAAAGAGTTATGATTAAAAAAAGCTATCCACCTCCAGAGAAAGAACTGATGGAGTTTGAATGGAGATTGAAGCATTTTTTAAATTTTTATTTTTCTGTTTTGTTTTATTTGGTCTGTGTTCAAATTCTGCCTCAAATGCTTACTAGCTTGTGAGTATGGGGAAGCCATTTTGCCTCAGTTGTCCCATTTATAGAATGAAGATAGTAATATCACCTACCACATAAGTTTTTTATGACAATAAAAGGAACTAATAGTTGTAAAATGTTTTGTAAACATTAATGTACTATATAAATCCTCATTATAATTATTATGTTATCTTTCTAATATTATGCATATTATAAAGTATACAGAGTATCCCTCTTTTTAAAAATTCAAAAGCTAAGACTTTTTGCTAATTGTGAATTGTCTTTCTTTGATATTAATAAGTGATATTTCATTGTTTCAGTACATAGTTACTTTGACAATGGTGTCTTATCAAAGGACTAGCATTGGAAAATTTCTTGAGAATAGTTAAGAACTTTTAAATGCTTTCAAATAAATAACTGTTTCTGAAGAAAAGCTTCTTTTCATTGATGCCATGAATGATAATACTTAAATAAGGATGCATGGAAATGGCATCCATTGTTTTATCCTAGAAATTAAAAATAAAATAAAAAATGAAATAAATTTTTAAAAAATTAAAAATGAAATGGCATTCAGGTTTTTGTAGGCTTCATAAGTGACCGTGGGCAAAAAATATTCATCATCTGTTGGTCACATCACTCTGGTGGTGAAGACTTTCACCAAACACAGGTAAAAAGTTCTCAGACATCAGACACCCAGTCTATCACTGGTTCCATAAAGCTTTTTTTCCCCTAGTAAGATAGCTTGTGCTTTGTAGTGTTTGAAAAGCCATGGTCATTTTTACATCATGACAAAATAGTGGAGACAGGAATTAATGGAGGCTAATTAGGGTTGTTAAAAAAAGTCTCTAAAATTGAAACATGTCACCTGCAGTTGGACTAGAAGAAAACCTTAAGTACCCTAGATGTCAATCTCAATAGCTTCTATTCAAGGATTTTAGAAGTAGTTACAGTACAAAGAAATTGCTAACCATCATGAGATTTTACCTGTGACTTTGAAACATGCTGATAAAATGCTCTCATTTTTTTTCCTGTTGGTGTATTATTCTGCTATATTTGGGGCTGAGGTAAAATCAAATCAATAAAGCCATTTATTATAAAGAAAACGGATTTAAGAAACAACAGACGTGACTACCCTGGTAAATCCTAGCTGGCTCAAAATAAGGATATAGAGTTCGCTGAAGGACTTGATTTATGTGTTGTACCAAAAACTCCAGTAAGCAGAAATGGAAGTTTTTATTGTCTTGCCTATGAATCACTGTTCATAAATATAAAGTTATTATTTATTGAAATAAATTTGCCATTTTATTATAAATAGATCCACTATAAATAACAACCTTTTATTATCTTCTCCTGGCAATGCTGCCTTTTAAATTTTAATCGCCTCTCTAAGTAGCTGCCTCAGTTTGCCGAGATTTACGTAAAAATAAATATCCATTTATTAGTTCATTTAGGGTTTTACAAATTACTCACCATGTAAAAAGCTTTTGTTTGCAATAGGGAACAGTGATAAGGGAGAAAGGGGGAAGATCCCATGCCACAAATACCATCTGGTGTCAGTAATAATTAATCCTGGGCTTATTTATTAAGTAGGTGATTGGAAATATCAGTGCCTGCACTACATTCACTTCAAGTACTCCAGTATTTAGTGTTCTAGGATGCAAAGAGGCAGGTATAACCAATGGAGATATAAGCCTAAGTGTGTGTGTGTGTGTGTGTGTGTGTGTGTGTGCGTGTGTATGTGTTTGTATGTATTTTTCCCTTTCTCTTCTACACAACAGTCACACATTCCCAAATGTCCATTGAACATCTCCCTACCTGGATGTTCCATTTACATCTCAAACTCATCAAGTCCAAAATGAAACCCAAAAGTGTGACATCTCTTCATCCACTAGAGTTACTGAAACCCTCAACTGGACTAAAAATCCATACATTAGTTTCACAAAGCTCATTAGAACCCCCTGGGAATTGGAATGGCCAATTGATGGAAGTTTCCAATCAGTTCAATGGAATGTCCTAGAAGTTTAAAAAGTAAGCACAAGGACTTTGGTGATTCATTAAACTTTATTATAAATTTTAGACCAGTGCTTGGAACACAAGAACTATAGCAATTAGGTAGGATTATATTTAGGTATTGGGTGGAGAATTATTCTTCATCCCTAAACTGAATTTCTCTATTTCTTCATCCTCCCAAATACCCATGTTCATAGCCTTAGATTTACTCTTGATTATTCTCTCTCCTTCACCCCATTTATAAGATCAATTATCAATACTTCTCACATCTGTCCCATTCTCTCCTCTCCATCTTTTACATCCGTCTACTCTGTACTCATACTATGATGGTCCCAGTTCAGGGCCTCATCATCTCTTTACCCAAATTATCGCAATCATCTTTTATTGTACCTCCCCAATTCATCTCTCTCTTTCTACAAGACATCCTCCTCACAACTGCCAAATTGATATTTCTAAGATTGACTCTGCCTGTATTACTCTCCTGACCAAAATCTTTAGTAGGTCTTATAGGCTCTAGCATAGACTGCAAACACCTCACCCTGGCATTTAAAACAGTCCACAGTACGGCTACAACATATCTTTTCAGCCTTATTTCAAACTTCACATACTCTGGGTTAAAACCTACTGGCCTCCTAATGGTTCCATGGAGTTGGCATTCAATCTGCTGTTTTTATGCAAAGGTGAATTTGGGCCCTCCTATGCCTGGAATGCACTACTTCCTCACCCCCTACCTCTTAAATGCTTCAATTCCTTTCCGCTCAAGTCCTACCTTCTACTCTAAAACTTTCCTAGTCTCCTGAATTTATAGTATATATCCCTGCTCAAGTATCTTGTTCTTACTTGTATGTACACATGTTGTATTTTCCAATCCACCAGTAAAATGCAGGATCCCTGAGGGTAAAGACTGATTTTTTCCATGTATCCTCAGTTCTTTGTACGTAATAATATTTCCCAAGTGTATGTTGAATTAGATTAAAGTACAAGTAAATTGTTCTATGAGGTCAGAGTGGGGAATTTCCAACAAAGTTCAACCCCAGTGTCTAACTGTGATAAAGAGGCAGGGAGTTGAGTTTGGGAGCAGAGAGCAAGTAAGCTCTGGCAAGTCTGTAGGCTTTGAATATGGAGTAGTGAGGGATTATAGGCATCAGCGGTATGGTAGAAAGAGCTGTCAGAGAGGATCTCCAATTCAAATCCCATTTATAATATCTGTATGTCCCTTGGTACTTAACTAAGTTTTCCTTTCATTTGTAAAATAAAGTTGGACTAGATGGCCTTTGAGTCCCCTCCTTCTCTAGGCTATGCCTCTTGTTGGATGACCCACCTCACTAAGTTCTGAAAGTCCATGATCATGTCGACTGGTGGGCAGTGCATTTTTCAGCCATGGAAACTCTTGAAGACCATCTACCAAGTGGTAGAAGGAGAAGTGGCAACTTACATTGGTGATGGAGGCATCCTCACTGACAAAATCACAGGTTCTTAAAGCATTGAAATGTTGAATGGAGGTAGGAGGGAAGTCATTACTAATTGAATAATTAGGTAAGGCTTTCTGAAGAAGGTGTCATTTGAGTTGGGCCATCTCCAGTTGTCCTGATTTATGTCTTGCCACTGGACCCAGATGGCTCTGGAGGAGAGAGTGAGGCTGTTGACTTTGCACAGCCCTCCCTCACTTAAATCCAATTCACTTGTAAGTCATGGCATCATCTTCCTGACACCATGGTCCTCTTTGAGAATGAAGGACAAACAATAACAAAAGGGTGAAAAATTCAAATGCTACCTTTTTCGGGAAGTCTTGCTTAATTTTCTAATTAGGGAGCCTGGGAGGACTCCTGGTTAAAGAAATGGCAAAGAGGCTGGTGTCACTGGATCACAGAGTAAATGGTTAGAAGGAGTAAGGTATAAGATTAGAAAGGTAGAAGGGGGCCAGTTTATGAAGGTTTTTGAACACCAAACATAAGATTTCATATTTGATCCTGAAGGTGATGGGGAACCCCTTGGGCTTATTGAGTAGGGGGGGGTGACATGGTCAAAGCTATGTTTTAGGAATGTTAATTTTATAGCTGAATAATGGAGGCTGGTTTTTGATGTAGTATTTTTGTAAGTGAAAAGCTCCTGATCATAATCAAATGTCTATAGTCCCTGAGCTTGGAAGGCCAACCTGGTCTTAATTTGAATACGGCTGGTCTAGATTTGATGCCTGGCTCATAACAAGTATACATAGGCTCATGTGAAGCTCTAGTTCCAATATGCAACTCCAATGGTGGTTCTATATGGCGTTCATACACAAGTAATGTTCTTTGTGTTTTCCATATGTGCCAGTCTTACATCCTTATTCAATTGTAAAACAAATGATCACATCTTTTTTTTCTGTCATATCCATCATAGCACAAGGAGTTCCATAAATGTTGACTCAAAGACTAGCCTAGATTCTCAGCTCTTCCGTTGGTAAATTCCTGTCTACCCTCACATCCTCACTTTCCTCATATGTAAAACAGAGCTTGTGGAACCTGATTCCCCACCTCACTGGGGTGAGAATGAATGAGCTCATGTCTTTAAAGTCCTTATTGCTCTTTGGAAACAGGGTTAGATAAATAAGAGATTTATTAGTTATGCCACTTAACAAATCCCTTCAGTTTTCCCTTCTCACAGGCCTCCATTAATAGGCTATAGTTTAGTTTTTTTAGTTTGCCTTTCCAACAGGCTGGCAGTTTCAGTTAGTGGAAGTTAGGGTAAGGAGGGTGAGGGGGAGCTTAGGGAGAACCTGTCAAGAGTACAAGAGCTAGGAATGGTACCTAATGGAGATGCTCATTTAACACAAAATGGTTCCACTTTATTCAGAACATTACTAGGTTACAGGAATTCTGGTTTAGTCTAATTTTCTTCTATTGCAGGATACTCAGCTAAGTCTAGTATGAGTTCTAGGAAAGGAAGCCCCTTTCCTTCCCATTGGACTGGCATTATGCAATCAGTCATTGAAGGATAAGGCCCTTGTGGCTTCCAGGGAACATTATAGGTGTTCCTAACTTGCCTTGTGGTGGAGCTATACATCTATAAGAGCCTGTTTTTAACCCTAGGGGACCAATAATCTTAGGGTAGGGGTAGTGGACGTGCTGCCTTGAGGCCACATGTGGCTTTCTAGGTCCCTGGGTGTGGCCTTTTGACTGAATCCAAGTTTTACAGAACAAATCCTTTTATTAAGGGGGTTTGTTCTGCAAAGTTTGTATTCAGTCAAAGGGCCATACCTGAGGACCTGGAGGGCCATATGTGGCCTTAAGGCCACAGATTCCCCACTGCTGGACTCTTAGGCTCTTCTCTATGTAGGGGAAAACTTGGGTCATCGGGCAGGTATACTTTCTAATTTCTGACTTTTCTAATGTGGCCTGCCAGAGTCATCTAAGGAAGGCAAAGTATGTCCCCATGGTAGTTTAAACCAAGTTGCAGGTTCATTGAAAGTGTATTGGGAAGACTCTCTTTCCATAGCACTTCCAACATTGACAATTTCCATCTCTGCCAATTTGCTGAATGTAAGTTAAAACACGAGAATTGTTTAATTTGCAGCTATATTATTTATAAAGAAAATCTCTTATAATATTAATAGTTCATAATTCTTCATTTAAAAACTGCTTATTCATATCATTTGACAATTTTTCTATTTGAGAATGGCTCCTCATCTTTTATATTGGTGATAATTCCCCATGTGGTTTATAGCTAAGACTCTACTCAGATAAATTTGTTACATTTCGTTTTCACCATTGACAATTTCATTTCTTATTTTGGCTGCATTGATTTCATTAATACAAAAACTTTTTTTTTCCTCTAGATTTGTGATTTTATTAGAATTGGTAATGTTCAAATGAAGAAATTCCATATACCATTGCAGATCAGCCACTGTCAATAATAATACTAATAATAGATATTATTCATATAGCACAATGAGGTTTGCAAAGTGATTCACATACATCATACTTTATAATAACCATTATTGGAAGCATGATTATCATTACTCCTGTAATGAGACAGAGAAAACTCTCACCAAGTCACACAGCTAGTAAGTATCTAAGGTGGGAATTAAACTTACTCTTGGGTCCAACAATATACACTGCACCATCTAAATTCCTCTGTTCTGTAACTTAAAGTAATAATAATTATTATTTACATATTGCCTTAAGCTTTACAAAAGACTTTACATTTACTAATTCCTTTGACCTTCACAACAACCCTAGGGTAGGTGCTACTATCATCCCTATTTTACAGATGAGAAACTGAGGCACAGAAAGGTTAAGTTACCTAGGATCTAGGTAACTATTAGGTGGCTGAGGCAGAATACAAGCTTGATTCTTTTTGACTACAAGTTCTGCACTTAATCTACTGTTCCACCTACTTGCCTATCTTAAAACAGGCTAAGTGACTCATAGAGGGTCTCATACCCAGTATGTGAGCAGTAGGGCTTGAACCCATATCCTCCTATCTCTGAGCACTATTCTTTAGCAATTAGTCATTTTATTTTATTGAGTTGAAATGATCTAATCTCTATTATACAATCATAATTTTACTTATGCCTCATTTATTTATATAGAAACAATTCTCCCCTTAGAATTGTGAAAGGTAATCCTTCTTTTTCTTCTTCCTTTTTTTTCAACAATTCATCCTTTTATCTTTAGGTCATATATTCATTTTGAAATTATAGTATGTGGTAGGGGCTGCTGGTCCAACATGACTTTCTTCCAAATTGCTTTTCAATTTTTCAGTAAGTTCTTCCTTTACCCTAGTAATTTCTGTTCTTGGTTTTATTGAACATTGGGTTACTGAATTAATTTGCTTCTGTTCTTGCCTGTTGTACCACTCTACTTTTTCAAATTTTTAGCCAGTATAAAATAGTTTTGATAACTACTGCTTTAAAATATAGTTTGAGACCTAGAGACTGATCTCCTTCATTCCTTCTTCTTTTCCCTTTATTTCCCTTGAAATTTTAGTTATTTTATTCCACCAAATGAATTCTATTGCTATATTTTCTAGTTTTATAAAGTGACTCCTTAGTTATTTGGTTAGTATAGCAGCTAATCTATCAATCAATTTAGGGATAATCATCATTTCCAATTATATTGGCACAGCTAAATAACATGCAATAGGATACTCCTCCAAGTATTTAAAACTTCCTGTATTTCTGTGTTTTGTATTTGCATCTACATGTGTCTTAGAAAGTCTATTCAGAGATATTTTATGCATTTTGTTGTTATTCTAATGGTATTTCTCTTATCATTTCCACATAGTTTTTGTTATTCAGTTATAAAAATGATGATTTTGTATAACTATTTTCTTTCCTACTACTTTACTGAAGGTCATGATCATTTCAATTGTTGATGCAGATTCCTTGTGATTTTTTATGTAATCCATTACATTATGCAAAAATAGAAATGATTATATCTCCACTTTGCATCTTCTGCCCTGCCTGATTTCAACAAAATGTCCCTCCCTGAATAAGTTCAGCACTTCTAAACTCACTACCAACTAACTTAAGCTTTGATTGACACAACCCACTTTAGGATTCTCTCACTTCTGAATGGAGGGCTAGAGGGCAGACTACCAAACTCCTCCCAATGCCTTTCTTCATAGATGGCAGAAACTGGACTCAGCTCCCTCTGTTTTGCTTCAGTTGCCTTTCCTCATTTCAACTCCATGGAAAAAGATACCCCAAGGCAGGTACTCCTTGGTGTCCAATTTCACCCCTCTCCCAGTTTTCTGTGTCCTTTTGTCTTTTGTCTCCCGCTTTAGATTACTAAGTTCCTTGATGGCAGGACTGAGTTAAAAAATATATATATCTCTCATGCTTAGCACAGTGCCTTGCACGTAGTAGGTGTTTAATGTTATTAGATGGATTGGAAAGGTTTAGGATTGGATGTAGGATGTTGGATGTAGGATTAGGATGAATTGGAAGTATTAGAACCATATTTCTCTTATAAAAGAAGTTTGACAGAAAGCTTTTCCTCAATTTTTGGGAAGAAGTTTTATAGTTTAGATATTAATTTCTGTCCAAATATTTGATAGAATTTACTTTGGAGTATGTGTTGTGTGTGTGTGTGTGTGTGTGTGTGTGTGTGTGTGTGTGTGTTTTAATTCTCTTTGTCCATTTATGGCTTGCTCCATTTCAATTCTGGGATTGAATTTTTAATTAATTAAATAAACATTTTGTTTTGTGAAGGGGACTTTGTGAATTGGACATTTCATGTTTTTGTAGGAAATCATCCATTAATTTCTTTTAAATTTTCACTTTTCTACAATTAAACGTTTTTTTCCTTAAAATATTTTTTCTTTTCACTCTATTGTGAATTCACTATGTTCAATTTATATTTTTGTAGTTTTATTTTTCTTTCTTTTTTGACCAAGTAAATTAAAGTTTTAATGATTTTTTTAGTTTTGCAAAAGTAATTTTAGTTATAGTTATCATTTATATGATTTTTGTTTTCTATTTTATACATTTCTCTTTTAATTTTCTAAATTTCTTCTTTTGTGCTGATTTGGGATTTGCTAATTAATTTAATTTCAATGTTTTATTAAATGCATATCCATTTAATTCTCTTTTTCATTATCTTATTTCATTCTCATTCTCATACAGTTGTTAATTTTTATGATTTGCTCTTTCTTCCATTCATTCAAGGTATCCTGTTAGGTCTGTATCTTTTGCCTGTGCTGCATACATTAATTACTATATTTGTTATTTTACAGTCTATGAAGGATGTGTTTAATATTCCTGTATTTTTCACTTATTTATGCTCTCTCTGTCCTAACACATAGTCTATTTTTGTAAAAGTACCAATATGTTATCAAGAAATATATATGTATTTTAGTGTTCTTATTCATATGATGTGTTTCAAATACACTTTTACAGTCTATTCAGTCCTATATTTTCTATTCTTTAAATATATGTATTAAATTTATACAGCTCTGGAAAAGGAACACTAAAGTCCTGCATAATCATTGTGTTGATATTTATATCTTTTTGAAATTTATTTAGTTTTTGCTTTATGAATTTAGGAAAATATGTTAGTACTTTATTTTGTATTTTAATCGTGTCTGCCAGAAATTATTTTATTTAATTTACCACTACTATCCAAACCATTGAGATAAAAGAGAGAGAGAGAGAGAGAGAGAGAGAGAGAGAGAGAGAGAGAGAGAGAGAGAGAGAGAGAAAGAGAGAGAGGGAATGAGAATGAGAAACTGGCAGAGTTCTCCAATATCCTCCCAGTGACTCTCTACTCCAAAATGATTTGAGATAAGATTTATAGGAATCTTGAACAAGAAGATAATGTTAAACTACACTTTAGAGTTAACATTCCAGTTCTTTAGTTATTTAATAATATATTATAACATAAAATGGTGTCCTTGTTTGTCTTTCTTGACATTGTTAATTTTTATTTTCATCTAGTCAGCATGATTGCAACTACTGATTTTTTGCAATTAACTGATGGATAGTAAATTTTGCTCCAGTCTTTCATTTTTATTTCACATGACCTTATTTTTAAATTATTTCTTATATGAGTATATTCTTGGGTTAGTTTTCTTATTCTCTCTTTTAATATCTTTCATTTTATTCCATTGTTTAATCCATTTAAATATAAGGTTATGATAATTGATTTAGTGTTTTTCTCTATTTATTTTGTAATTGATTTTTCTCCTTCCTCTCATAAGCCAGTTCTTAGTCCCTATAATTAGTTATGCTTGTACTAATTTGACCCCATACTTCCACAAGTTCTCCAATTCACTGCCAAATCCTATTTAACTGCCCTATCCCAAGTTACTTGTTTACTTGAATTGTTAATTTCTCTTCCTTTTTTTAAAAAAATGTTTAATCAATGTATCACCATTTTTTAACCTTCTCTCTCCACACTCAGATTAAACTGTGTTTAGAAATTCCTCTCCCTCCAATGTTCTCCCCATTCCACCACCAAACTTAAGAGAAATGTGTTTGTAGTGATCCTTTTTTTTTCTTTTTTTAACCTTGAATCTATTTTATTTATTTAATATTTTTACTTTCAACATTGATTTCCACAAGATTTTGAGTTACAAATTTTCTCCCCATTTCTATCCTCCCCCACCCCAAGATGGCATATATTCTGGTTGCCCCTTTCCCCAGTCTGCCCTCCCTTCTGTTACCCCACTTCCCGCCCCCCTCCCCCAATCCTCTTTCCCCTTGCTTTCTTTTAGGGCAAGATAGATTTCTATACCCCATTGCCTGTATATCTTATTTCCTATTTGCATATAAAAACAACTTTTTTTAAAGCATTTGTTTTTAGAACTTTGAGTTCCAAATTCTTGCCCCTTTTCCCTCCCCACCCACCCTCCTTGAGAAGGCAAGCAATTCAACATAGGCCACACATGTAGCCTTATGCAAAACACTTTCATGACAGTCATGTTGTGAAAGACTAACTACATTTCCCTCCATTCTATTCCTGTCCCCTTTTATTCAATTTTCTCCCTTGACCCTGTCCCTTTTCAAAAGTGTTTGCTCTTAATTGCCTCCTCCCCTGATCTGCCCTCCCTTCTGTCATCCCTCATCTCTTATCCTCTTCCCCCCTACTTTCCTGTAGGGTAAGATACCCAATTGAGTGTATGTGTTATTTTCTCCTTAAGTCAAATCCAATGAGAGCAATCCAATGAGAGCAAGATTCACTGATTCCCTTTCAACTTCCCCTTCTTTCCTTACAATACAACTGATTTTTCTTGCCATTTTTAAATGAGATAATTTACCCCATTCTATTTCTCCCTTTCTCCTCCCAATATATTCCTCTCTCACCCTTTAATTTTACTTTTTAAAGATATCATCCCTTCATACTCAACTCACCCTCTGTCTATATATATATATATATATATATATATATATATATATATATATATATATACATACATATATATATATACATACATATGTATATTCCCTTCAACTACCCTAACACTGAGAAAGGTTTCATGAGTTACAAATATCATCTTTCCATGTAGGAATGTAAATGAAACAGTTCAACTTTAGTAAATCCTTTGTGATTTCTCTTTCCTATTTACCTTTCCACACTTCTCTTGATTCTTGCGGTTGAAAGTCAGATTTTCTATCCAGCTCTGGTCTTTTCATTGAGAAAGCTTGAAAGTCCTCTATTTTATTGAAAATCCACTTTTTGCCCTGGAGTATTATATTCAATTTTGCTGGGTAGGTGATTCTTGGTATTGATCCTAGCTCCATTGACCTCCAGAATATCATATTCCAAGTCCTTCGATCCCTTAATGTAGAAGCTGCTAGATCTTGTATTATCCTGATTGTGTTTCCACAATAGTCAAGTTGGTTTTTTATGGTTGCTTGCAATATTTTCTCCTTGGCCTGGAAATTCTGGAATTTGGCGACAATATTCCTAGGAGTTTTCTTTTTGGGATCTTTTTCTAGGGGTGATTGGTGGATTCTTTCAATTTCTATTTTACCCTCTGGTTCTAGAATATCAGGGCAGTTTTCCTTGATAATTTCTTGAAAGATGATGTCTGTGTTCTTTTTTTGATCATGGCTTTCAGGTAGTCCAATAATTTTTAAATTATCTCTCCTGGATCTATTCTCCAGGTCAGTGGTATTTCCAATGAGGTATTTCACATTGTCTTCCATTTTTTCATTCTTTTGGTTCTGTTTTATAATTTCTTGTTTTCTCATAAAGTCACTAGCTTCCATTTGCTCAGTTGTAATTTTTAAGGTAGTATTTTCTTCAGTGGTCTTTTGGGCCTCCTTTTCTGTTTGGCTAATTCTGCCTTTTAAGGCATTCTTCACCTCATTGGCTTTTAGGAGCTCTTTTGCCATTTGGGTTAGTCTATTTTTAAGTTGTTTTCTTCAGTATTTTTTGGGATCTCCTTTAGCAAGTCATTGACTTGTTTTTCATGATTTTTTTGCATCACTTTCATTTCTCTTCCCAATTTTTCCTCTACTTCTCTTACTTGATTTTCCAAATCCTATTTGAGCTCTTCCATGGCCCATGACCAATTCATATTTTTCTTGGAGGCTTTTGATGTAGGCTCTTTGACTTTGTTGACTTCTTCTAGCTGCATGTTTTGATCTTCTTTGTCACCAAAAAGAGATTCTATAGTGTGAGGCTGAGTCTGAGTCCTTTTCTGCTGCCTTCTGCTCATGTTCCCAGCTTTCAGAATGGAGAGTACTTTGTCCCAATCTTCAGGGGCCTTGAACTTGTTTTCAGAGCTACTTGTAAGCCACTACAAGTTCTGCCACAGCAGTGCTCCTCCTCCCCCAAGAACTGCCAACTAGGACTGTGACTCAGATCCAAGCAGGGCAAAGAAAGAGAACTCTGCCTCTGCAGCAGCAAAGTGCTCCTTGCACTCCTTCTGTGATCTGACACTTGATTTCTCCCACCAGGTGGGCCTAGGGTTGGAAGCAACCACAGCTGGAGCTCTGGAAGTGGCCACAGAAGCTTCCTGCGGCTGCCACTGCTGCACCACCTTTGCCACCTTCAGGACTGGGGCTGGATTGTGCACTTCTCTCACCCGGATCCAGCAGTTTTCCCACTGACCTGCTCTGTGGTCTTTGGTGTTTGTGGGTCAAGAAGTCTGGTAACTGCTACAGCTCAGTGATTCCTGGCTGTGAGGCCTGCTTGTCCGATCTCCTCTGCCCTGGTCTGTCCTGGAGAGGCCCACGTTGGGCTGCACTCCACTCCCAGCACGATGTGATAGACCCTTCCCAGTGACCAACCAGGCCATGCTGGGCTGGAGACCTGCTTCCCTCTGTTATTTTGTGGATTCTGTAGCTCTAGAATTTTCTCAGAGCCATTTTTTAGAGGAGTTTGGAGGGATTTTCTGTGGTGATCTTTTCTAAGAAGTTTCCATTCATTTTGTCCATCTCTTTTTCTATTCTATTCTGAATTCTATTTTTCCATTCCTGAGCTGTATGCTTCCATGATGTTCTTGCCATCATGAAACATATGGTTTCTGAAGGATAAATGTTGAGCTTCCCTATGACAATGAATTTGCGCATCTTTATAACATTCCTCCTTATTTATCTTTGTATATGTATTATTTTATATTTTTTTTTGCTATGGCTTTCTTCTACTGTGCTTCACTTTTGGAATGTCAACTCCACCATGATGTAATGGGATTCACTTTGGATTCTGAGCTTGAGCCAATCTCCTGTCCTTACTAGCACCATTCATCTCTTCTAAATCCACTATATCCTACCTCTGGATTTATGTTCTCCTGTATACTGGATCATTCTGGATATCCCTTAATTGTGATAGAACCCAATCCTGGGAAACATGCTTAGAGAAAGTGGTCTCCTAATAACCCTTACCCCAAACAAAATACATTTTAAGTTTGTTTTGTTCCTTTTCTTGCTGTAGGAACACAGTTCAATGGTAGTCCCTTCTCTTCTAAGGTAAAAATGTAACTTATTTTCTACCTCCACCACTGCCCCTTCTCTGTTCTTATATTTTTCTATTTTAGCCCCTCTCAATATTGAAAGAGCAAAAAGACTTGGTCATGTTTATTCTTGTTTGCAGCACACTTCTAACTCCCCTCTGTCTGTTCAAGTGAATTGAATGATTATATTTGGGATTATCTTTCCCCAAAATATATTGTTTTACTTATGGAAGAGTACATTATTTTTTGTCCTCTGAATATTAATTTAATTCTTTCTCCTTCTGTTGTTTTGACACTTTACATTCTTTTCACATTTTTAGTCCCTTCAGTCCTTTTGTACCTTAATGATCCCTCTTTGTTTTTTTAAACTCTTAATAAAAAAATTCTTGTCTTCCCCAGAAATAGAACATTACTTTTATTGCATAGTATTTTCTTGTTAATTGTACTAATTTATCTCTCTTGTATTTCACTTATTTCTAATGTTTGCTCATCAAATATTCTGCATACCTCTGGTTTCTCTTTGAGGAATGATTCAAATGCCTCTCTTTTGAGGTATACCCCTCTTTCTCCAATTGTTATTAGATTTGGCATTGAAAAATGCTATTTTGGTGTGCATCCCAATCTCCTTGGTATTTTCATGCTACTATCAGATACATATCCAAAAGAGGTCAAAGACAGAAGGAAACATGCCATATATACACAAATATTTATAGTAGCACTTTTTATAGAAGCAAAAAAGTAGAGGAAAGTAGGTACCCATAGTTTGGAGAATGGCTGAACAAATTGTGGTGTATGAATAGAGTTGGATATTATTGTGGCACAGAAGAGACAGTTTCTTCATCCTAGAGTTTATTTTACCAATTCAGTCACATATCCCTTTCCTATCTTCTATTTTGATGTAAGAAATTATGAATATGAAGATTTGGGAGAAATCTGGGAACGTATATGAACTGATACACATTGATACAGAATAAAACAAGCAGAACTAGGACAGGTACCCTAATGAATACAATAACATAAAGGAAAACATTGAAAGACTTCAAACTTCAGACTCATGCAGTGACCAAACAAGATTCCAGAGGACTGATGATGAGGCATGTTTCCTGAGGTTTCACAGAGAGATTGAGGACTCTAGTGTCAGATATGGCCAAAGTATTAATATTTTTGTTTTTTGGTTAATTTTAGTTCTTTGTGACTTTAGCTGAAGCATAATAGATTATGCTCTAGCTCCTTATATTAATTCTGTGTGTGTCTTTCTGTTCCAAATGTGTTTCTTGTAAAAAGCATATCGTTGTATTCTGGTTTCCAATTCATTCTGCTGTCCTCTCCTGCTTTATGAGTGAGTTCATCCCATTCATATTCATTGTTATGATTACTAATTGTGTATTGCCTGCTATCTTATTTTTTCTATTTACCCTTCTTTCTCTCTCTCTTTTTTTACCCTGTCCTTCCTCAAAAATCTGTTTTGCTTCTGACCACCACCTCCCTTACCCCACCCTCTCTCTTATAATTTTCCCTTTTCTTTTAGTCCTTTCCTCTCCTACGCCCCTATTGGGTAAGATAGATTTCTACCCTCAAGTGGGTTTGTATATATACACACATACATATATACATACATATATATACAACATAGATATATGTATATATGCATACACACAGAGGTTCAAGAATTCCCCACCCCATTTTCTCCTCCATTGTAAAAGCTCTTCTTTGCACTTCTTTTACAAGACACAATTTTCCTATTCTACTCCCTTCTTCTCCCAATGCATCCTTCTTTTTTAGCTCTCCATTTTTTTTAAGGTTACCCCAACATAATCAACTCCCATTCATGTCCTCTGTCTCTGTAGATTCCTTCTAACTGGCTTAGTAATGATAACGTTCTTAGGAATTATGTAAATCATCTTCTAATATAGGAATGTAAACAGTTTAATCTTAAGTCCTTTATGATTTCTCTTTCATGTTTATTTTTTTGTATGTCTCTTGAATCTTATGTTTGAATGTCAGATTTTCTATTCAGCTCTGGTCTTTTCATCAGGAATGTCCTTTATTTCATTAAATATCCATTTGTTTTTCTCTTAAAGGATTATACTCAGTTTTGCTGGGCAGATTAGTTTTGGCTATAATCCTAGAGATTTTGCCGCTCAGAATATCATATTCCAAGCCCTCTTCTCCTTTAACACAGTGGCTACTCAATCTCGTGTGATCCTGATTGTGGCTCTATAGTATTTGTATGGTTTCTTTCTAGCTGCTTGCTATATTTTCTCCTTGACCTGGGAGCTCTGGAATTGGGCTATGATATTCCTACAAGTTTTCATTTTGGGAAGTAGTTTGTGGATTCTTTCAAATTCTATTTTCCCTTCTAAGATATCAAGTCAGTTTTCTTTTATGATTTCTCAAAATATAATGTCTTAGGCTCTTTTTGTATCATGGCTTTAAGGTAATGCAATAATTCTTTAATTGTATCTCCTTAATATATTTTCCAATATGCCTTTTTTCCAATATATCCAATATATCCTTTCCAATATATCTGCTAAATCTATTTTCCAATCTTCTGATGAGATAGTTCACACTTTCTTTTTTCTTTCATTCTTTCCATTCTGTTTTATTGTTTCTTGATGTCTCATTTTGTCATTAACTTCCACTTGACTAATTCTATTTTTTAAGGAATTTTTTAGTGAGGTTTTGTAGCTCTTTTACCATTTGGCTAATTCTGTTTTTTAAAAAATTGCTATTTTCTTCAGTACTTTTTGTGCCTCATTTACCATTCTGTTAATTCTCTTTTCACAATTTTCATGCATTGCTATCATTTCTTTTCCCAACTCTCCTCTACCACTCTTATTTGATTTTTAAAACCATTTTTTTCCTTTTAAAATTTATTTCTTTAGTTCTTCCAGGAATTCTTGTTGGGCTTGTATCCAATCTGCATTTTTTCCTTTGAGGCTGTGCTTGTAGATATTTTCATATTGTTGTCTTCTTCTGAGTTTGTGTTTTGAGCTTTTTATGGTCAGATTCTTTGTTGTTTGTTCTTTTTTTCAGCCTCTTTTTTGACTCTGAATTTTATATTAGAGTTGGATTCTGCTCACCCGAAGGTGGGGAGTTCATTGTCTCAAGCTTCAGACTTTTTCACTCTACTATTTTCACAGCTAGTTCTGGAAAGTCTGTAAGTTTTCAGTGTTTCCAAACTGGTGTGATCCACGAAGAGGTGTAGTTACAACTGTCCTGGTCTGTCCCTGCTCCCTTGCAATCACAGCTGCTAGCACTCTTTTTCACCATGGAACTGTGACCTGGCCTTGCTCCCTTGCCACAGGAAGCAATCTTCTCTTCCTTGGAACTGTGACCTGGAATTGGGTAATGGACAATGGAGTCCTGTTCCCTGTGCCAGCACAGGAATTTCCTGTAATGTCCTTCTCACCCGTTGTCCAATCTCCTTACCATCTTTGGGAGCTCTGAGAGCTCCTGAAACTGCTGCTGCTGTCCTGCTACCCCCAAGGCCCACAGCTGGTGTTGACACCACACTGGGCTCCTTGCCAGCCCCTATCTCAATGCCACAGACCTCTCTTTCTGACATTCTGGCTTGTATTAAACTAGACAAATGTCTCACCTTGACCTTTTGTTGACTGTGACACTCTAGAGTTTGATTTGATGAATTATTTTAAAGTTATTTGGAGAAGAATGTTGGGAGAGTTGGCTTGAATGTTCTCTGCCATCTTGGCTCCATTCCTCTCCAAAACTTATTCTGGCTCTTTGTTGCAAGAGAGTTTCAATAAGAGAAGAGGGAGAAGAGAAAGAAATAAAAATGTGGTAAAACTTTTTAAAATTGTAAGTTAATCTAATCAACTTTCAAATGACTGTTTCTTAACACCAGGACTGTTCTTACACCAAGAAATAAAAGTAAACTGTTTTTCTGAGAATGACATATTTTCTCTGGTGAGATTTTTTTTCTGGGCAGAGAGAACTAGTAAGTGTTTCACTTAATTAAATAAGATAGTTTCTGGGGCTCCAGAAAGATTTGCATTTGACACAATGGGTGCAATGTCCTCATTTATTCATTTGATAAATAATTATTTTGTACCTTCTTTTATTTTGAACCTATGCTACATTCTAGGGAAAATGCAATGTTTAGATAAGGCAAAATCCCTTTCCACAAACCAACCAATCAATAAGCATTTATTAGGTTCTTATTATGGGTCAGCTACTGTGCTAGGCATTGAGGATATGAAAAACTAAATGAAATAATTCCTTTCCTCAAGAAGCTTACATTTTATAAAGAAAAGAAAATATGGAGACATAAGCATATATCAAATTAACACATTTTCAGCTTACCTATATAGTACTTCCCAAAATTGTTCCTGCTTTTTATAGTTTCTCCCCTTTTTTTCTACTTCTGAAGCCACAAGTTTTTTTTTAAAGCTATAAATTTTACCCTGCCCCTCATCCCCAGGGGTAATAATTTTGGCTAATGGGGAACGTAATAGTAACAACAGTGTCAGTAGCTATTTGGATGGATTGATAGGCTATAGGGACTGAGTTTATATTCACCATTATGCATTATAGTACTTTTATATATACCCCAACTTTTCAACTTTTTGTTATTTTGCTGTATCCATTTGGTAGGTGAAAGTATTGAGGACAAGAGTGTTGGCAAGTAGTGTTGAGTCAGTGTGAATCATTTGCCCTAGTTCACTGAGAGTGCTGAGATGAAGAGCAGTCCTACTAAGTTCATACATTTTCCTTTCTCTGTTCATGACTGATTTCTTAGATGAGCCTGAGGCAGGAAACTTACTACTCTGTAGATTGTCTTAAATCATTAGAGTTTGAATGCACTTTCCATATAGATTGCTCATTTATTCTGAAGTTTAGAAAATGAATGCCCAGGGTAGTCAAGGGATGCCCAAGATCACATGGCTAGTCAGTGGCAGTCAGGAATAGAATTCAAGTCTCCAGACTGCTAATCCATTTTTAAAAATACTATACCACACCCAGAGTGAAGACAGAACTTGTCGATGCTTGGTAAGACTGGCAGATTTTCTAAAATTTCATTGTTCCAATTGTCCTCTTGTCCACACATTTTTAGCAAAGGCATGAACATTTATTCAGAATCTGGGGGATGATTCCTAAGCTTAGTTTTCCTTCCTTCCTTCCAAGTTATTTGGAGAGGAACGTTCCTTCCTTCCTTCCTTCCTTCCTCTCCTCTCCTTCCTCTCTTCCTTCCTTCCTTCCTTCCTTTCTTCCTTTCTTTCTTCCTTCCTTCCTTCCTTCCTTCCTTCCTTCCTTCCTTCCTTCCTTCCTTCCTTTCTCCCTCCCTCTCCCTCTCTCTCTCCCTCTCTCTCTCTCCCCCTCTCCCTCTCTTTTAAGGGAAAAATCCCTTAGTTCTCTGCAACAGGCAAACCGGAAATTCATTTAATTTGTTGCTCATCGCTTTGTCCTATAAACTCAAATACTTATTAACGCTGTAAATATGCCTTTTTACTGGCTGTCTGACAGCTCCCATGCTTTCTGTGCTGTCTCCTTAAACATTTATGAGTGTTCATGAATATGCAAATCCACAATCTAATGTCTGCAAATGGTTGCAAGTACAAATGCTATGTTAATATTTCATACAGTGATGGGAACAAATCAACAATCATAAATTTTGAACAAATATGTTGCTTCATTAATAACTAATGAGGCAGTGCACAGGGATGGAGCTTTGGCATTTAATACTCCAAGTGGTGTTTAAAAAGAGCTTATCAAGCATACTCACTGAATCAAACAACTACACTAGGGCCTGTGGTTTGCAGTTTGGCTCCTGGATGAAAGATTCAGTGATTTCGATCCAGATCTATTATCTTGTTTGGAAAGTCTTTAATGAAATTTGCGAACTGGAAGGGACCTAGAGATCAACTCATCTAACTCACTCATTTTACAGATGAAGAAAATGAGGCCCATAGAAATGACTTGGTCACTATGACATGGCTAATTTGTGACAGAATTAGGACTAGAGGGTAGGGCTTCTGACTCCAAGTTCATTGCTTTTGTCATCAACCAAGCTGGCTCCTCTTAGTTGATGACAAAGTGCTACCCTCCCTCAGTCTCATTTCTTCCATAGCAAATTCCCCTATATCCATACATGACAGGGAAATGGAGCATTCTGGTTAATTGAATATTTAAGCTTATTGAGAATTATTATATATGCCAGACAGGGATTAATTCAAGGAATTAGGAAAACAACAAAATATACACAGCAGCATGGTATAGTCTGGTCCTGGTAGCAGCTGATATGATCTAGTTATTTGACCATATGCAAGTTTCTAATAATCTTGAGCCTCAGTTTCCTCATTTATCAAATGAGTGTATTTGGTTGAATGATTTTCAAGATTCTTCCCAGTTTCTATACTTCCACTGATATTTTCATCTTTCACTGATCAGAAGACACTTTAAGCAGGGCCTTGTGCAGGCTCAGGTTCATCATTAAAAGCGTCAAGTAGAAGACGCTGGAGATAGGGATAAATGCCAATGACTTATGGTATGTGTCTCCTACCCAGTACATTACTTTTTGCAATGATTTCTCCAGGTCAGTTTTTCTTAGCTCTATTCTCTTCATAAAAGAAGAGAGAATGAAAAAGAAAAATTCTGGGTTATCTGGGTTCCAGAAAAAGCAGGCTTTACAGTGGTATCTTCTATCTTTCAAACAGGATAAATTTCTGAGCCTCTTTGCTACATTTTCCTTTTGCTATGACTATTTTTTGCCTATCCAATACTCTCCATTGGCCAGGTAGGCAGGCCCTTGGATGAGATATGGTAACTCATTGGTCCTTTGAGTAAAAGGAGGGGGAGAAAATTTGAAACTCAAAAACTTGTGGAACTGAGTGTTGTAAACTAAAATTAAAAATAAATTTTAAAAACCCAATGGTACTGGTAGTTGCAGTGTACCAAATAACCCATCAGTGGCAAAACAATAACCCTGAGTGGGGAGTTTTGTGTCATGGGTCCATCCCCTTTATCAGCCTGGTGAAGTCTATAGGCCCCTCCGAAATCCACACTCTCATCGGAACATTTTTAAAACCATAAGATATAATATACGAGATTTCAAAGGAAACCAATTATATTGAAATAAATGTATTTTTTTTAATCTCAGTTTTCAGAACCCTCCCCACTCCAGCTTCTGATGGATCCCAGGTTGAGAACCCTTGCCTAGAAAGACTTAGACACTTAGAATACAATTAATTAATAAATTAAACAATATAACAACAATATATTATTCTTTTAGATTTATGTATCATTACACATTATATATCATTATATATCCACAGAATATACTTATAATAATAATAAATAAAATTTTAATAATGTAACAAATTGCCTGTGTTTATAAGCTATAACTCAGTGGCAATATAGTCCCATGAAAAGAGCCCTGGTCTAGAAGTCCTGAAACTTGTTTTAGTCCAGCTTTTACCATAATCTAGCTTAGTAAACCTGGACAAGTCACTTTATGTCTACGAGTCTCTGTTTCCTCATCTGTAACAGAAGGGGTTCAGACTAATAATCTCTAAGATCCCTTCCAAGGATAAGATTCAGGGCTCGGGTGTCTGGGTCCAAGGTGGACTCGTAACAAAAAACTCTGCAGTTTAGTGGGTCACTTTTTAGTTAAGCACCAGTATATTTATTGGGGCTTTTATCTTTAGTGTGCAAATTATTCTGTTGAATGTGGTTGTCTTTTTATATGGCATGATATCCTTGTGTCTTCTGCAGATTTCCATTTTTTTCAGTTTCCCAAGCTAACACATCCTCTGGGGAGAAGTAGAAAAGAGTTATATTTGGTCATTTGGCAAAGCAAAATTTTGAAAGGAAGAAAATAAAGCAAGACCTGGAGATGGAAGGAAGTTCTACCAGTGAGCCAAGGACATGGCTTGGTCATTTAAGCCAAAAATGAGCACAGCCAATGGATCTTACTATGCCTCATTGCAATGGAACAGAGAGGTCACAGTGAGAGTCATGAAGCAAAGACCAAACCCTCTGTTGGACCCCGGCTCTCTCAAGATTCTCAAATACAGATGGTGTAGCGAAGGCAGAGTGCCTGAGCCAAAGTCTGTCTGAACTCAGCCCAGACCCAGGAGCCAATCTGTGTGGGGATTTAAAAAAATGCTGCTAGGGACTCCAGACTGACATAAGGGTGGTGGGTGGTGGTAGTAGGTGGGGGACAGGGGAAGAGGTCTGTGGATTTTTCACATCTGAATGGTAAGGGAAACAATTGTAGACACTAAAAGGCAGCTGGTGAGTAATGCTGGAGATCAGGATAAAAAGGAATGTTTATAAGAGGATATACTTATTCTGGAGAACTTTTTACCCTCCTTGTCCCTTTCTGAACTCTTCCCACTTACTTTCCCCCAGAGTTTTCCTCATTTGCCTCCAATGCTGAAATGTACACTGAATACTCATCTTATTTCAAGGGGTAGGGGAGGAGTGGAGGTTTTAAAAGAAAGACATTTGAATTTCTTTCCTTTTAAAAAAATTATAGTGAGAGGTAGCCTGTTGTATTGAATAGAGGATTGGCCTTGAAGTCAGGAAGACTTGGGTTCAAGTCCTATCTCTGATATACTGGTTGTATGACCCTGCACAAGTCACTCAAACTCTCATTGCTCTAGGCAACTGTCTAAGACTTTAAGTTGCAAAAAAGGTACCGACATCCATTGGTAAAAGGAATTTCCTCACCTGAGAGCTCTTGACACCAGTGACATCACAAGTCTGGTCCCCACACTTGAGATGGTATCATAAAATTGGAAGGATTTTATAGGTCATGCAGGCTAACTGCTACCTGAGTTACTCAGACCCATCAACAACATTCTTGCAAGTTGTCATTCAAACTCTGCTTGGGCACATACACTGGCAGGAAACTTATCATTTCCTGAGGCAGCCAATTCCACATTTAAATAGCCCTAATTGTTAAGAAGCTGTTTGTTCTATTACTAACCTCCATTTTTTTTCTTATAAGATTCTCTTTCCGTTTAATGTCTTCTAAGTAGTGGCTAATTTTATATTGGTCAATTCTTTCACTTTATAGGAGGAGCTAATCTCTTTTTGATGTTGAAATCTGCAAAATTTCTTATGTCGACCCTAATCTTTAAAAGGCCACACTTGTACATGTTTTACAAGGATATATTTTCACCCCTAAAATCATTACCAAATGAGTAGAATGGCATATATTAAAATTATTCTTAATATTGCAATCAATATGAGGTTGAATTTCCAAAGAGAAAATAATCCCAAAGGTACACATTTCTATTTTCAGTCTCTAGTATGTAATATACCTTTGAGAGCCAACAGTGTATAATTTGTCATCTTCTCCCTCTGCTTAAATGGTTCCTCCCAGAACTTCTATTTAAGGAGGGTGTCCAGGCCATTCCTCCACGATGCACCCCACACTTCTTCTCCTGGGTACATTTGTCCCCTCCCCCCACACCAACACCCTAATCATCTTTTCAACTTCCTTTTATGCATTATCTTCCCCCATCTTGATGAAAAGGACTTTCTTTCTGCTTATATTTGTATTCCCAACACTTAGTACAATGCCTAGCACGTAATACATTCTTAATAAATGTTTGTTGACTAACTTCCTAAATTCACTAGTGATCTGAAAGAATGTGTCTTCTAATGACCCCCAATTTATCATAAGGGTCCAACCATCTAAGAAAGGGAAAACCTGGCACATAAGAAGTGCTTGTAACCAGATGAGGTTTTTCTGGGTTCCCTGAATATAACTCATACTTTCCTACCACTGCATAATTGTTCATATAGAGATTCCAACATATTTGAATCCTACTCATTTTTCAAGATCCAGTCAAATACCACCTTTTTGTGAAACTTGACCTGTCCATCCAGCCACACTCTCTTCTGCATTCAGATATTATTAATTTACTATTTATATTTTGACAGAAAGAAATCTAGGACTAGGAGTCAATAAACCCAGGTTCTGGCAAATTATGTATCTCTGTAACATAGTTTACTAAAACTGAACATAGGAATTTGATGATCGTTAATGTACCATCTGCCTTTAACATTCTGTGGTTCCATATAGTACATTATGTTAGGTTTTTTTCATAGGTACATGCCAGTCAACAGGTATTGGTCAAGTACGTGCTACGTGCCAGGAGCTGTGCTGAGTTCTGGGAATACAAATAAGGGCAATAGCAATACCTGCTTAAGGGAGCTTACATTTGATGGGGGAGATAACATATACACAACCAGGTATATATAAGATTTATACAGAGTAGATGGAAAGTAGTCTGAGAGGAAATGCCACTAATAGCTGGAAGGACTAGGAAATACTTCTTGGAGAAGGTGAGATATGAGCTGAGTGATGAAGGAAACCAAAGAAATCAAAAAGCAATGGTGAGAGGTTAGAGTATGCCAGGTATCTAGGACAGCCAGCCAGGTCTGCACGGGGATGGGAGACGGTGGTTGCATTTGAGGGAATGCAAATAGGTCAGTGTAGCTGGATCAGGGAATAACATGTAAGAAAGCTGGACAGATAGGAAGAAGCTTTCTACCATGAAGAGCTTTAAATGCCAAATAGCTTATATGTAACCCTGGAGGTATTTGGGAGTTTATTTAGTAAAGGAGGGTGATTAAAGGACAGTGTGTGTATATGTGTGTGCTAGATATGGTCAGATCTGTGACTTAGAAAACTCACCTTGGTAGTTGAGACAAAGAATGAAATAATCCCATACTAGCTGAAACAAAGAATGAAGCTACTCCTGCTTACAAGAAGCTTACTTTCTCTCACCTTCTAGAGGCAGCTGGCGGCACAGCAGATAGAGCACTGGATGGATTTGGAATAAAAAAAAAACCTGAGCTCAAATCTGGCCTCAGATGTTTACCAGCTATGTCAGCCTGGGCAAATCACTTAACCTCTGTCTGCCTCAGTTTCCTCACCTGTAAAATGGGAATAACAGCACCTACCTCGCAGGATTGTTGTGAGGATTGAATAATAATTGTACAGAGCTTAGCATGTAGTAAGCTCTACACAAATGTTAGCTATTAATAGGCTAATGAACGTATAAAGCAGATCTGTCTTGGACCCCATTCAAAACCATTTTAATGCTATAGTGCCAAGAAGACCGTGTTACAGGACTGTCTCATCTGTAAGGTAAATCCTGAGGCATAGATATCAAATACTATTTTATAGTAAAGATAAAATAGAATTTTGACATACACTTTAAATTATTATCCAACTTTACATCCCATATCGTTGGGATCTGATGGTCATTTGACACTTGAAAAAGAAAACAGTAGGATGTAAGCTCCTTGAGAGAATCGTTCAGTCTGTTTTTCTATTCCCAGCATCAAGTATGGTGATGTGTATATAGTCAGCACTTAGGAAATTGAGTATCAACAAATGAATCCATTTAGAGTTGGAATAAACATTAGGACGTCATTTAGTCATTATCCCGATGAGGAACTTAGGCTCAGGCCGGTTAAATAATTGGCTCAAAGTCACACAAGTAACAGATGGCAGAGTCAGGATTTGAACCTAGATCCTCTGAGTGCAAATATAGCTCTTTTTTTGCACAATACTAATGTTTTTAGAATTGAAATGGAAAGAAACAAAAACGTTTTCATTTCTGTACTTGCTTCTCCCCTTTCTCCAAGAAACAAAACAAAACCAACCAAAAATAAATGACAATCAGTAATGAAAGAAAATTAACCCTACAAGAGTCAACTACGTCTTTTTTTGGGGGGTGGGTGGAGAAGGAGGCAATCAGGATTAAGTGATTTGCCCAGGGTCGCACAGATAGTATCTGAGGGTGGGTTTGAACTAAGGTTTTCCTGACTCCAGGGCCAGTGCTCTACCCACTGTGTTACCCAGCTGCCCCTTCAACTAAGTCTTGAAACAAGTGCTAAGATTTCACCCCTATCCTTGACTCTCAAATCTTTTGGATCTGATTAGCATAAGAATGTAATTTCCTTGAGGGGAGGCAAGATTTGTTTCGTTTTTGTCTTCATATTCCTAGCACCTAGCATAATACTTGGCACATAGGTGACCTTTAATAAGTGCTTCTTGGTTGATTGAAGTGATACTTACAAGTTAAAACTTAATGGGATGCTCCTTGAAGGCAAGCACTGTATTTTTGTCAAAATAGTTGGTGAATTGGGTAATCTTCAGCTTGTGCCTGCCTTCCCCTAGCCCTAAAGAAGCAAAGAGAAACAAGTCACTTACAGGAAAGAAACTAAGAGGCCCAATTGTACTTATGGGAACCATAGAACCTTTAACAAATGCCAAGGTGTTGTCTTCCTCAGAAACCCAAACTGCAAATGGGCCATGATGATAGGAGCACTGACAGGGATTTCCGTGTTGGGTAGATTCCCTAAGTATTACTGAATAAAGTGGTTCCTGCCCCAAGAAGCAAAGGCCTTTTTTATCTCTGATTCTGCCTTGAAATGACCTGACCATTTCCCTCCCATTGGTGGAAAAACAAACATTTGAGAAAATCCTGGGTCTTCTCACTCTGTGACTCTGAGCCCTTCTGTATTTGGGGGAGGGAGGTGGGGCCTTCCAGAGAGGGATTTGGCAAGCAGCAAGCTTGGGGCGATGGGAATATGTGTTTACTGTTGATAACATAGACTGGAAAATCTCAGTGTAAAAATATTCTAGTTAGCAATTTTATGGGATCTACATTCCCTTCCCCATCAGCCCCCCACCCCACCCCCACCCTTTCCATTCTGGCAGCTGTGGGGATGTGAATGGCTGCAGCAATTCAGTACATGTGACATACCCTTAATTTAAACATTTAAGCAAGAATGCAGTTGTTGTAGTTTGAACTTTGACTAATTTTTTATAGTTTAGTATGATTTTGTGAAGATGTATCCAGTAGGATACCTGTGATGTAGGCATCCTTGGTTCGATGTTAACATTTCCTCTTTAGGGACTGTTAACTCTGATGTTGTCTCCTTAGTAACCAGCAAAGTTCACTGGTAGTAGCACGGTTACTTGAACTTGAATCCCTGGAGGAATAGAAGATAATCAAGAATGTTTCCTAGGTCATCCTTAGGTTGGCTGCCTCTCGAATATCAAGTAATTTGCTTCATGTACTTTAATCAATGCTGAACTAACCATAAATATAAATCTGTCATGGTCCTTATACTTTCATAGACGTAACTTTTTATTCTCCCCATTAGAGTATTTAGAAGAAACATCAACATAGTTCCATTTCAGATGCTTAACCAGAAACTTGAAAGAATTGGGTGTCTTTTGAAAGTCTGACATGGAATAAAATGCATTAGAAGTAAATCTATCTATTTCTTCAACTTTGCTGTGAACTTGATAATCCCATCGTGAGAGCTACTGAACTCACAGGAGAGTTCAGGAAGCAAGAAGGAAGACTTTGGTTTTCATTTTTCCCCTTCTGTTGTTGAATCCTGATAGTGCTGGAAAAATGAAGCCCCCAGTTCAAGTACATTCTTGTTATTGAGACAGACTCAGGCAAGTCTGCTGAGTCCCAGCACACAGTCCTTACAGAGAGAGTTGCCTGCTTACTAACAAATTGCCTTCTTGCTTTTCTCATCACTCCCACTCAGGAAAAGAGGTTCACAGCAGGTCCAGCCAAGACAGTAAACGTCAAGGGAAATGGAGAGAGGTCAAGGAGCTCTCTTGTTTGTACCTGTGGGTTTGTCTTAGATGGACCAAAGCACAGCAAACAATTCCATCATTTATCTTTAGGGGAGAGAGAAGAGGATGGTGACAAACAGCAAGAGCTTGTTAAAAATAGCAGCCCTTGTCAAAATGTCTTTCTTTTACGAGTTTGGTTTGGAGATTGATGGCATTGGGGAAGCATATGAAACTCCTTTTGTTTCACAAGGCCGGACCATTTTTTTAAAGACAAACTTTCATCCCTCACCTAGCCTGACATGGTGATGTTACTGTTTATGGGCATCATTTTTACCCTTTGACACAATTTGTCCCTCAGCAACTGTTCCTTCTTATTTGGCAGCCTTTTCATTCATTCCCTTTTCTTGGGACTGCCACTAGTTTTTGGAGCTGTCATTTAAGCATAGTTTAAAAAGATCCTTCCCTTTCCCCACCTAGGTACAAAGATAAACCAGTGAATCATTCCTAGAGTGCCCTGCCTGCATTTGTTAGTACTGTTTCAGTTTTTTAGTGATGTTGATAATTTACTTTTGATGCTAATTAATTACAAGTAATCATAAAAGCAAATTAAAAACACTATGCTTATAGCAAGTCTTCTTGTGCTGCTGAAATAATGCATCTTTATGCATCTGTTTACTTGCTACGTTAAAAAAAAGTAATAATCTATATTCATAGAAAAACAACTTTAGTGCCCTGTACTGTTGCCGTAAACCATTACTGGTTCTTGTTTTGTTGTTGTTGTTGTTGTTGGTTGTTGCTTTAGGATTGGAAGGAAACTACAGCATGTGAAATGGACTGACACATTTCAGAATTAACTTAGATGTTTGGGTTTAGGATTGGGGATCCTGTTTTGTTTATAAAGAGAATTAAGAAAGGTTTTGGGTCTCTTCTTAGATCTTCAAGTCTTTTGATAATGTTGTATCCCAGGCATGAAAAACAGGGGCCCACTACCTCCCATACTCTGTTGGTTATAGGAGAGATTGACTTTTTGGGTTCCCTCTATAGCAAACAATCTGGTCTAATCCAGCAAGCATTGATTAAGCACGTATTATGTACCATGGACTATGCTAGGCACTGGGGATACACAAACAAAATAAAAAGCCATCCCTCCCCTCAAGGAGTTTAAATTCCCCTGGGAGAATACAAGAATCATCAGAACATACAATGTATAGTATGAGGCAACCTTAGATATAATCTATCCCAACATGTTCATTTCACAAATGTGGAAACTGAGGTACAGAGTTTAATTGACTTAACCAAAGCAACCCATGTAATAAGTGGAAGGATTCCAACTTAGGTCCTTTGACCCCAAACCCAATATTCTTTCCACTGTACCATACTTTAACACAAAACATATAAATTTAACTGAAGGAAGGAAGGGATCATTGACAGCTAGGCAGATCAGATAAGTCTTCTCAAAGGGGTAGCAGATGGAAGAAACTTTAAAGGAATGTAGGGATTTAAAAGATCAGGTGAGGAAGAAGTGTCTGTCTATTAGGAATGGAGAGGTAGAATGTTGAGGATGGAGGCATAGACCAGTTTCTCTCATGTGCACAAATTATTAAAAAGGGGTAATGTATGTCTGGAAAGGTAGACTGGAGCTAGACTGTGAATGTCTTTTGCCAACAAGCTGAGGAATCAATATTTTACCCCAGCAGGCTCTTGAGCACGGGTTAATCATAATCAGACTTGTTCTTCAGGAGGGTTATTTTGGCAGCTCTGTGGAGGCTGGATTGGAAAGGAGAATGACCAGAAGTTTGAGATCCAATCATAAGATTCTAAAAGTCATCCAGGAGAGAAGTGAGGAAGATCTGAAGCAGGGGGATGACTGGGTGAGTGGAGAGGAAGGAACAGATATACAATGGACTACAGAAGTAGAATCTGAAAGATTTAGCAAATAATTGGATAGGGGACAGGCTGTAATAGAGAAGGCTGTATTAAGGATCACTCAAAAGCTATTCCTGAGCAGAGACTCCTTCTATAGCCTACCCAACATATGGTCTTCCTGCCTTTGTTTAAAAGACTCCCAGTGAAGGGAAAGCTTGCTACATGCTGAGACAGTCCATTTCACTTTGGAGAATTGTTTCAAGTCTCTCTATGAGTGCATCTTCAACTTTTGTGCTCAGGACTTATCAATTCTGACTTCTCTACTTGGAGCTCTGTTAGTAATAGAAGCTAGTTAGGGGGAGATTTGGTATGGAGGAATGGATGTGGGAATAGGGTATGCTTGTGATGGTGAATAGAGAAGGGGAGTTTTTGCTATTTATTCAAAGTCTGGGAGTGGGATACTTAGCATTTATACACACTCCCCAACCCATTCCTGTAATGAGGTGGTTTGCTTGCCCCTGAATATGTTTGAGTAGGTTGAGTGTATTGACTCAACCCAAACATTAGATGTTAACTAAATGAGACAGTTCTTACTAATTCTGGTCTCAGGAGAAGGAGATCCAGATCTGTGTGACCTGAGCTTGGAGGTTAGATCCTGAGGTGATCCTGATAACCAGAAGTGTCAAGATCTTTGACTTTAGCACTGCTTCAGTTTGTGAGTAACTGGCTGAATAGTTGGAGATCATGAAGAGGTTCACTTTGCTGAGGATCTAAAATTAATGTTGTCAGTTTGTATACACCCAGTCGTGTGATTTCAGTGATGTGAGGAATTCCAATTTCCAGTGAGCAAACTCCTTCTACCAGTGCACATCAGTGAGTATTAGACAGCTGCTTATGACAATGAGAGGTTAAGTGACTTACACAGAGTCACAAAGCTAGTGTGGCTCTCTATCACTATGCTATATTGACTCTGCAAAGAGTTAGTATAGAACAGCAGATCATATTTTATTTAAAGTTATGATATAATTTTAATAAATTGATTTGCACAGATCCATGTAAACCATTTTCATGCATATATATGGATACATATGCATGCATATATACATAACATATATAATACATATATGCATCTATATGTATATGTATGCACATATAAAATGGCATTGTATATGCATATGTATGCACACACATATATTCACATATATACATGTAGACATATGTGCCTATATGTGTCTTCATATGTATATATACACATATGAGAGGGTGGGGGAGAGGGAGAGAGAGAGGCTAAATATTGGAGGCTGTCATTGATTCTGGATTGTTTGAGTTGCCAATTTTGGCTACTGCAGTTATTTTTCTAGATGGGTATTTCAGAGTATTTTGTCATCAATCAATTTTTCTTTTGTTGAAGAATTGTTCAGCCACCCTATTTACTGATATTCAAGGAGCAATACTTTAATGGAAAGGACATTGACCCTGGAGTAAGGAGGGATTTAGGTTTGAATCCCACTTCCAGCTCTAGTTGGCTGTATGACCTTGGGGAGGTTCCTTGGCACCTTTCAACCATGGTTACTTTGTTGAAGAACATGTAATAAAGCTATTCATAATAATAACCCTTTAGGCACTTTCAGGAACACTAAACTAAAGGTTGTAAATAAGGAATTTTGGGAAACTTAAAACAATATATATATCAGTTTTTATGATAAATAATTTACATGGTTGGATTTGCCTCTTTTCTTTTACATGTATATTCTTTCATCCTTGGAAACCCAGAGGAACTAACATATGCGTGTGTGCATATGTATATGTGTGTGTGTGTATATACATATTATATATACGTATATACAATATATATACGTATATATAATATGTATATATACATACACACATACAGACATATATGCAAAGTGTAAAGGGCATGACCCCAGTCCAATATGAAGACATACTATGGAAACTGTAGGTGTGGCCCCCAAAGTTAAAAACATATGATGAACCAGGAAATGGAATAATGACTAGAACTCTGGCCTCGAAGTCAGAAAGACTGAGTTCAAATCCCTCTTTTGATACTTACTAGCCATGTGGCTATAGGTGCATAGCTCAGTTTCCTCATGTGTAAAAGAGGAATACCAATTCCTATAGTACCTGCCTCACAGTGTTGACGTAAGTCTCAAATGATAAAGCACTTTTCCTGCTTTAAAGAAATAGGAACTGAATCTGTAATTGTATTCCTTTATGGAACTTTGAGGTAAGGAAACTGCCTCTACCAACGCAAATTGGCACCTATTATACAACTTATAAACTCAAAGAATATCTGAAAGTACAGAGATGTTAAGTGATTTGCCCAGGGACATACAGTCGGTATTTATCAATGTTATGATGAACCTAGATCTTCCTGCCTTTAAGAAAGGTTCTCTAGCTATTATGCCAAACTACTTCTCCAAGCAAAATGTAAAAGGGCTATGCAAATGTCAGTTATGATTATTAATCTCTGTACCAGCTTTTCAATTATTGTCATAAACAGGGAGTCTCTCAATTAGTAAACTAAGAGATTTTTTTCCTCTCTAACCCCCCAAAAGAAGGTCCTTCAGCCAGCCAGAACCTTCAGCCAGCAAACCCTCATCTCTATACAAGGATTTCCTATGATCCTTGACTGGAATTCTCTATTCCTTTCTCTGTGCACCAGCCTTAGCTTCTCTTCCTCCTATTCCCATCCTCATCTGCCTACTGGATCATTAGCTCCCAGCTTTCAATCCTTTATCCTTTCAGCAAAGGAAAGAATAGTAGAATGGAAGCCAGGGGGAGGTATTGCATCCCCAGTCAGGTTTGGGCAGAAATGACATTCCCAGACCACATTGATCTCCAAAGCTGACAGACTGATTTCAATTTCCCTGGTTTGACATTTTGTAGGCTCCTGCTGCCTCCATCTTTAGGGTAGGAGGTGTGCTTAAAGACAGTTTGCAGCCGCGTGTAATGATCAAACCGCGTCTCATTTCAAGCCAAGGATGGATGAATGCAGAACACTTTGGATGCATTGAGCCTCTCTCTCAAACAATTTTTCACACATTTTAGATTTAATAATACCCCAAAGGCAATCTACCAAGTGCTTTTTCTCATAATCATCAAACATGTATTGTGAGGGATATTTAATCAACATAGCTTCTATTCATTGGCTGTTAACCCATTAAAGTGTTATTTTAAGAGTTCATTGGTGTTATTTAAAAAAATATCATATTGAGAGACTAAATGCTTCAAATGTCTCAGTGTCTAGAAAATGGACCAATGCCTAATGGCTGGGAAGGAAACCCCCAGACCCAGAGAAAACCACATAATAAGGGATAATAAACTATTCAATTTCACTCTCTCTCTTTGAGGCTCACAATAGTGATTCTCCACTCTCATCCCTGGCCCAATCCCCTTTCCACTCACCCTGAATAATCTGCCTTCAGTCTGAGTAGAGGGGAGGAGTCTGGGAACCTTCACAGCACTCTGCAGGGATGAATATAGACCACTTCTGATCATTCACAGAGAGGTAAGATTCTTCCTGCAGAATGGTAGAACTTCCTTTTCATTACCACTGTGAGAGCTCTCATTGAGGGTTTCATTGCCTAACTGGGTGAAACTCAGGCCTCTGCTTGAAGAAACAATGGAGTAAATATATTCTTGCATTAAAGGTGTAAACCTGATGCAAAAATTATATAACGCTTTGTCTTCAGAACCCTCAATTTTCTCTTTCCCGAGTAATGTACTTCCTCTGAGATAACCCCTTCCTATCTCCGTTCAGGAGCATGGTAGTGTAGTTCTTACTTGACCCTCTCTGATGTCAAAAGATACTCTCAGGAAAGGCTCTATTATCAGTCATTTACATTTAGTCATTACAAATATCCCAGTGCTATTTGTATTTTAAGCCTCACATCCAATGTGAAATTGTAAACTTCGTTCCTATAAAGGAATGCTAAATTTTAGTGTACATGGAGGAGACATGTTTTAAAAGCATAGCACACTACATGGTCTCTAGGACATCCTCGTATGTACCTGATAGATTGGTGCCCTTATCAAGGAAATAAAGAATGAATGAATGAAAAAGGAATGAAAAGGCATATATCGTGCTTCTTTAATGGTACTAAGTTCAGTTCTTAGTGCTAAGGACACAAATAGAAAAACAAAATATTGGTCTCAAAAAGCCCACATTCTAATTAGGAGGAGACAAAACATATAAGAGGTTCAACTGCAGAATAATGGAAAAGCATGGTGGTCCTAAGCGCAGTGGTAGAGCAGATGGCAAGGCCCAGTGAGATAGAGGGTATAATGGTAAAGAAGATACTATGGCCCATCTTCCATCTACTGGAAAGATTGCAGTTAGTGACTCATTGCTAATCCAATCAGTATGAGTGGCTGTATCCACCCAACATGAGGGAGGAGGCTTGGGAGCTCAGCTTACCAAACTTGGGAAACAGGATGTAGGTCAGAGGGTTGGAGTAGAGCAGGGAATCAGGTTCCTTTCCCATATGGGGTAAGGTTTGGTGAGGGGGTAGAGAAAAGGAAAAAAGGGAAAAGAATATTGGCAGAAGGGTTTGATAGAAGGACAGCCTATACTGCCTGCTCCTGCTTGGTCCTCTACTGTCCACATGGGATATAAGCAGGTCTATAGCTGTGTCCTACCAGGACATGTCACTGTACCTGCTCCTGTTAGCTCTTTGAAAAAAATGCTGACACTTTTCAACCAAAATCAAATGGATATAAATTCCATAAGAATCATAAGGGAGATACTAGAAGAAAGAATCAGAATCCAAAATCAATGTGATAGGTTAAAACACCAGTTGAAGTCCAATCAGATGAAATTTAATAGAATCAAATCTAAATTCTTATACTTGGAGTAAGAAATGAAATAGTTTCACAAATACAAGATGGAAGATAGCAATCTGTCTGAAAAGATCTGCAAGTTTTATGTATCACAAACTCATTTTGGGACAAGGGTGGATATGGTGCTCAAGAAAGCTAATGCTATATGATTTCGTTTTTGTTTTTGGTTTGAGCCTATGAATTCATTGGTCTAGGGAACTCTGGGTGGAGAAACTGGTTACTAATGCACAATGCCAATTACTCTTCTACTTAGTGTGGTAAAGAATTATCTGAGGGCACTGAGAGGTTAAGTGATATGCTCAGGGTCATAAAGCCAGTTAAGATCAGAAAAAGGCCTGCAAACCAGGTCTTCCTGGCTTTCAAGCCAGCTCTTTATCTGTTATGCTATGTTGCCCCTCCAAAGGCTTTGTAAGCTGCATTCTGGGGTGATTGGAGTGTTCGGGAGGACTAGCAATCCAGCATGAGGGCTTGCTGAGTCCTTTTCAGGGCTTCTCATCCACCTTTGGTACCCACCTGATTCAACCAATTCTCACCACTGACTCCAAGAAACTATAACATGTACAGTGGCCACAACCCAGTAAACCATCTCCACAGACAGGCTAAACCAGGCTGAGGGTAACTGACAGGCCTCAAACCTGTCAAGGAGTTAGAGGGCTGTCTCCCCCAGCAGAATCAGCAAATGAGGACAATTTCTTCCAATAACCACAAAGGTGGCTGAAACAGGCTCTGTCAAGCACTTAGAGCTTAGTCAGACATCTAACACACTAAGGTCATCCACTGCATCCCAGGCCCTTGCCAATCATCTCGACTTTTGTGCTGCTACTGGACTTTGATGACTCAGGAAGAGAGAATGAAGCTGAAGACTTTGTGCAACTCTGTCTCAATTAAGTCCAATTCACATTTGCATGTGATATCAAGATATCACCCTATGATGTCATTGGTCCCCTTCAAAAACAGAGGACAAACAACAGTTGGCTGCATTCACAGAGACAGAGTGTCTCTCAGCACCAGAGAGATAGCAGTCCTACTATAGTCTGCCTGGCTGGACCTCGTCTGTAGTATTGTTTCCAGTTCTGGGCACCTCACTTTAGGGAGTACGTTCACATATTCGACAGTACCTGTAGTACAGCAAGTGAGATGATGAGGAGTCTCTAGTATAATGTCATTCGACATGTATAACAAATGGGGATGTTTAGCCTGAGAAGAGACTTACAGGGAACATGATAGTTTTCAATCAATAAAATAAGCATATATTAAGTGCCTGCTATGTTTCAGGCACTATGCTAGGTATTGTGAATACATATACAAAACAAAAGAAGCTTACATTCTATTGGAGGAAACAGCATGTACATCAGCAAGTACGTATACAATATATTTAAAGTAAATCCAAGTTAGTTTGGTGTAGAAAAGAAACTAGAAACTGGGAGTATCAGGAAGGCTTTCATTTAGGAGGTAGTGTATGCACTGAGCTTCGAAAGAATCTAGGGATTCTAAGGTGGAGTGCATCCTAGGCATGACCGCAGCCTGTACAAAGGCTGAGAGATGAAATGTATGTGTCACGGGGGAGAAAATGTAAGAAGGTTAATTTTGCTGGACTGTAGGGAGCATGGATGAGAGCAACATGTACCAGATCTGGGAAAGTGGGCTTAAGCCAGGTTGGGAAGAGCTTTAAAGGCCAGAGGGAAATTTGCATTTGCTCCCTAAAGCAAAAAGAATCCACCGAGGCTCACAGAGTAGAGCAATGGCATGATCAAATCTATGCTTTGAGATGATTGATTTGTCAACTGAATGGAGCTCTTTGAGTCTCTTAAGGGCTGTCAGCTAGAAGAGAGACTAAATATACCTAGGAACATAGATTTAGAATCAGAAGCTCCTTTAGAGTTTACATATCTCAATCCCTTCACTTAAAAGATGAGGAAGCCGAGGCTCAGAAAGCTTAATGGGCTTGCTTGAGATCACACAGGTAGGAATTAGAAGAGGCTCAGTGGTGCTGTTGTTACAGTGCTGGACCTAGAATCAGTGAGTCCTGAGTTTAAATCCTGACTCAGACAGTTACTAGCAGTTTCATCCTTGGAAGTCACTCTCTCAGCTTCATCCGTAAAATGGGGATATATTATTATTATAGCCTTTAATTCAAAATTCAGTGTCCTTTCCTCTATATTCACATGCTCTGCTTAGACTCTGGGAGAAAAAAAAAAAAAAACTAGGATCCATGAATTTCAGTTTGATGTCAGGAAAAGAATCCTAACAATCAGAGTGGTTAAAACATGGGATGGGCTGCCTGAGTAGGTGGCAGGTTTCCCATCATTAGAAGTCTTAAAAAAAGATAGAATGACCATTTGCCAAGTTTGTTGTGGCGGGATTCATGTTTTTGTGTGGTAGGCTAGGTGATCCGGGGAGTCCCTCCAATGCTGAGGCTCTGTGATTCTGATAATTCAATGTGTTTGTCTAGGACTAAAAAGCACGCTGTAGATACAAATACCTGTGACATTATTTTTTCAATGTTTTTTTTAAACCTGCCTTTAACAAGTAACTGTATTTTTATCTAACAAACACCATTCAAGAGTAATAGTGGATTGTTTTTGCTTTACTAAGTTTCAGTTTCTACTTGAGGTACAAGTGTCTAAACTACAAGGTGCCCTGGTGTTCTAACTCAAGGGATCTGGTTGCCAGACCAAACATAATTTTGAATTTACCAGTCCCTCTAACACCTGTAACATTACACGTGAAATAGTCTCCCTACCTAGAACATTCATTTCCTTCTGTTACAAGTCATGTATTGTAAAAATGGCACACACACACACACACACACACACACACACACCCCTTTCAGTGGTGGGAAATGAGAGGTTTTAAGTTTCTTCTGAGTTTTCCAGAATTTTGGTTTGTGACCACAAAGAGAAAATGCAGAGATGAATGTCTGTCTCAACAAGAAGAGACAGGAGATGGATATAATTGAAGAGCTTTCATTTAGATTTGAGTAGGGGAAAGGAGGATTTGGAGTTGGATCTGAAATGATTTGAAGGTATCGGGGGCATAAATGCTTCATTTTTTATTGAATTTAATTTTAAGCTCAAAGATAGAGAAGAGAAAAATATTAAAAATTATTTAGCTACTGCATGAAGGCTCCTTTGCTGTGGGAGAGAATGGGGGTGGGGGGTCATTTTCTGAATGGCTACATACTAGTCATCATCTGGAGTGCTCTAACCATAAACACAAAACCAGAAACGTTGGAGGGAGGAGACATTAACCAATCCCCTGCCAGTCTGTAAGTAATACCACATCCTCCACCTGGCACCATTAATAATCCTATTCAATGGACCCTTTATTATTAATATTACTGGTATAAAAATGACCCCACACTTACAGGTGTAACTTAATGAGGCACATGTTGGGGCCAGATGTCTTACAAAGCAGACACCACCACCACCACAGTACATATCTTTGTGCACGTTTCAGGAAAGAAACCATCTGAAAGCCTTCGTTTCAAAAGGCATATTCATCACGTAGCTTTGCTTGGTTTAGGAGTGACGCTTTTTGACTTAAGTTTAAACAGATGGAAAAAACCTGGGTAATAATTTAACATTCTTGTTGTGATTTTAAAAAAAGTAATTATCTGATTAAAAGTGCCAAATCCACTTTTTTCCCCTTCTTTTCACCACGCCGATGAAAATTTGAAAGCATTGACAGTGCTACATAACCCTAGAGTTAGGAGAATTGCTTGTCATTCATCTCTACCTGCCATCAGTTACACACAATGCTGGATGAATATATACCTTTTCGCTTATTTGTCTATCAGAAAGACTTTGAGAAAAATGTAGAAAATCTCTGGGCAATTGTCTTTTCAGAAATTAATTTGAGCAAGAGTCAGTTAGTCAGTACCATTTATGCACTTACCATGTGCCAGGCATGGCCCTAAACCATGGAGATCTAAAGAAAGTCAAAAACACAATCTCTGCTCTCAAAGAACTCACATTCTAATGGGGGAGAAACATGCAAATTTTAACTATGTATATACAAGATATAAACAGTATAAATAGAAGGTCATCTCAGAGAGAAGGCACTGGAGGTCAGGAGCCAAGGTGGATAGGAGGTACCACCACACAAGGTGAGTTTCTAACTGAGACTTGAAGGAAGCCCAGGAAGTGAGGGTAAAAAGGGAGAGGATTCCAAGCATAGAGAGGGTGGCAGTCAGTGAATAGATGCAGGATTGGGAGAAAGAGTTTAGTTAGAGAGGAACTCTAAGTGGGGTAGTATAGCTGATCTATGGGGTACATGAAGAGGAGTTGAGTGTAAGAAAATGGGAAATGTAGGAAGCTTGTGGAAGATTTTAAAATGGCGATCAGAGGATTTTATATTTGATCTATAGATAATCAAGAGTCCCTGGAGTTTATTGAAGTAGAGGGAGGGTGATGGCATGGTCAGACTTGAATTTTAGGAGAATCACTTTGGCAGCTGAATGGAAGATAGATTGGAATGGGGACAAACTTGAGGCAGACAGACAAGGCAAGAAGTGATGTGGGTCTACACTAGAATGGTATAAATGGAGAAAGAGGACATATATAAAAGTAAAGGTTGAAACCACCCCATCCATTTTAGTTCTGATAACCAGACACAATCAAAAGACCTTAGCCCAAATTTGAAAAAAAACCTTCAGACTAGAATGACCCCACACCTACAGGTGTAACTTAATGAGGCACATGTTGGGGCCCAATATTTATATTTGGATAGGCTGAGGAAGTTGGACCACCATTCCAGATATCATTCATAATTATGGAGCATGTTGAGAAGGGAGGGAATTCCAGAAATTGATGTGAGTATGAATTTCTAGGTGAACCCCTTGAAGAAGAATCAGCAGAAGTCAGAGAGAGGAGAGCCTTTGTCTTTAAACTGGGCCAGTAGTACTTCCCTGTCCTTTCTCTTCCCTCCCCTACCTTTTTAACTAGGGAAGAACCTTCTAGCTTCAAGGATCTGGAAGATGTTGGATTTCCCGTCTTTTTATTGGTGCCCTCGAAGGCACTCCTGGTTTGACCGGGAACAGCGAAGTCAAGGACTGAAGATTCTACAACGACCTCAGTAAAGGAGGTCTGCAAGGACCAGTCTTAAGGAGAATTCGTTGAGCACACCAAGAATGAGGGAAAAGGACTGCCAGCAACTGGGAGCTGAAAATTACCCCTTTGCTTCATCTGCTTTCTAGGCTCGAGTTCACTTTCCCTTGGACTCTTGTTCACTTGTGGGAGAGTGTCATCGATGTTTGTAGGGGAATATGTTTTGCAGCCACTGTTCTTACAGCTTACTAAATACCACTTTCTAGAAGCTATTTAAAGCTGGCTGGCTAAATTGATTCTCAATAGACAACCTTGGGTGGGGGGCAAACATACTAGTGGGGTATGGGACTTGAGCTGAAAATTTTAGAGAATTACCCTTGATCCTTAGTGTTACCCATAGAAACTGAGGAGGAGAAATCGCCAGCCTAGCTCTGGAAACCCAACCTATTAGCGACAATAAGAATTGGGAGGAGAATTCTCAGAGCTTATATGGGAGAGGGATCCTGAAAAGGTAGAAACAACAAGATTTAGTAGGAGATGGGATGTATGGCTGAGTGTGAGTAAGGAGCTGAGGATGACACAAATGTTGGAAACCTTGGTGGCTGGGACTGTAGTGGTACCCTCAACAGTGATAAGGAATTGTTAAGTTGTTTCACTCATACCCAACTCTTCTGATTTAGGGTTTTCTTGGCAAAGATACTGGAGTGGTTTGCCATTTCCTTCTCCAGCTCGCTTTACAGACGAGGAAATGGAGGCAAACAGGGTTAAGTGACTTGCCCAGGGTCACACAGCTGCTAAGTGTCTGAGGCCAGATTTAAACTCAGAAAAATGAGTCTTCCTGGCTTCAGGTCTGCCCTCTATCTACTGTGCCATCTGCAATAAGGAGTAGCAATCCCTTTTAATTTTCTAGAACATTTTTGTCTACGATTTCAATCTGTTTGGTTGATACTTGGTCTTAGTCTCAGTGTCAAGCCCTAAAAGGAAGTGAGGCAACATAAAGATGTGCAACGTGTCCTAGCACTAGAGATAGAATTATGCTTCCATGGTGACAAATAGATCACCCTGATAGTGTAGCTTTTAAAGGGAGCAGGGCTAAGAAGGAGCTTTGGCAACTTCTTGATTCTGACTGGCTCCTTAGCAGATCATGAAACCAGATGATTTTTCTAATAGTCAGTTATTCTATGAGGTGATAAGATGTTTGATTAGGCTGGTGCCAATGAAAAAATGGAATGTAAGAGATATTATAAAGGAAGAGTTAAGTGAGCTTATGGACCAACTAGATACGGATAACTAAGAGATAGAAAGAATTAAAAAATGACTACAAAATTTTGAGGCTATGTGATGGAGACCTTTGTGCTGCCTGTCATTGGCAGAAATAGGGAAATCTGAAAGGTGAGCTGGCCTTAAGGGGACAAAACAAATTTTGTTTTAGATATGTTGAATACTAGAGGTCAGGAGAGAGGTCGGGTCTAGAGATTTGCATTTGGGACATAGCATTATGCAATGGAAAGTGAGAGGGATTTGGAGTCACAGGGCTCAGGTTCAAATTCTGATTCTTTCACTACACAATGAGTGTGACTTCAGTCAAGTCACTCAATCTTTCTAGGCCTCAACAGTGAAAACAAGAGGGTGGGATTATATGACTTTAACATCCCTTCCATCTCTAAATCTATGATCCTACTCATGTTTCATCTGTTAAATTATAAGCCCATCATCCTACGAGGAAACGGTGGATGCTATGGGAGTAGATAGGATGAAAGTGGAGGAATAGAAATATTTAGGGAACAGTTAGGGATTAGAGATATATCATATGTTGTCTACCTATTTCAAGGAAGAAAAGGGAAAATCTTGCTTTTAGATGGAATCATTAAATGGAAAAGTAAGCTAAAAGCCAAACCTAAACTGGAAGAAACCACAATCCACTTCCCTCATGATGAAAGAGTCCAAGCCTTACTAAATGAAGGTTGGAAAGTCTTTTGCAAGTTCCTGTTTGAGTAGAAATTCCAGAAGCATTCTCATACAGAGAGATTTTGAAACTATTTGGTCAAAAGACATTTTTATTAACCTTATGAACAAAGAACACTTAGAGACAAACCAAGTTCAGAAAATCCAGGTTGGATTTCAAAATCAAATTACAAGAAATGATCAGACTGGTTCTAATATTAAATATAATTCTTGGTTCTTTTGGAATTAAGTTGAGGCAGGAATGTTTGTAGGTAAAGAGAAAATAAATGAGTGGGCTCTCCTTATACTTTATCAGTGGAAAAATCTAGTTTTTAAAACTCCATGAGAGTATTGATTTGTACCCATTTTGTTGGTCTCAAATTGTTTGATAAACTTTTTTTAATCTTTGAAAGAAAATTCACCAAAACCATTTTTGGAATTCCCAAAGAAAGCTGCTAAATTGTGTCCAGATTTCTGATTTCTGATTCCATGTAGGGAAATTTCCCTTCCTAATGCAGAACAACAGCTCTCAATTTTAGCTGTCAATAGTGGCTTAGAGCACTAAGCGGTCAGATGACTTGCCTAGGGTCACATAGATATTGTATGTCAGAACTAGGATTTGCACATGAACCATCTTGACTCCATGGCCATCTCTCTACTGACAAATCCATACTTCCTCTCTAAAATATTGTTAAGTGAACCAATGAAATTCAGGAAGACTGTGGCAATGTCAGTCAATGAAATAGTTATCTATTTGCTGATAGATTCCTTTCAATGTCCAGGCTTCAGGCCACCTTGTAGAGTTATGCGCAGAAGGCTTAAACATAGGACGAATAATTGATAGGTCTAAACATACCACAAATGGTAGATGTAAGAAGTGACACAACTGCCTATCCAGTATATGTTTTAGCTTTGAAGTTAAGAACTACGCCTTTGGGCTTCAGTTTGTCATATACAAAATAAGTTGGTTGGCTAAGATGCTCTCTAATATCCTGCAGTCTTCTTTCATTGATAATTTCACAAGATGTCTTCCACATTCTCTATTACTAGTAGTTGAGATCAGGCACTAATCAGTAGCTAACATAGTGACTGGCTAGGCTGACGCCATGATGGGCAACCTGCGCCAATTTGCCAGTGCAAGGGCTGACAACCCATGCCAATTTGCTTGTGACAAGGTTGGAAGGAGATTGACCTCTAGTCAGGAGGAATAAGTGCCATAATTCTTACTTTCCCCTACCTTGGGTACCTAAGGAAAATGGCTAATTACAGTAAATTCATTTTTAGTTCTAATTTATGGTTTTCTCACAAAGGAGTGAAGTTTAAAAGAGGTACCCAATATACACATATGAATCACATACAGAATAGATTTACCACCAAAATGGATTTTTAAAACAAAAGAATATACTTGCATGTCTTACAGAATGATTAACTTATCACTGCTAGTCCTATCAGTTGGGAGGATGATAAAGACTCATTAGGATATAAACCTTATTTTTGGTTTGTATTTGCAAGGCTGCTACTTAGCTATTTTATATGTCACTGAGCATAGTCTAATCAAACTCCAAGAGGAATCTTCTCTCTCTCTGCCTCTCTTTCTCTCTGTATATGTCTCTCTCTCTTCTCTCTCTCTCTCTCTCTCTCTTTCTCTCTCTCTCTCTCTCTCTTTCCCTCCCTCCCTCCCTATAGTCTTTGTCCCTTTCTCTTCTCTCTCCCCCCTTGCTTCCTTGGTGCCAGTCACCAGCTCACCCTATTCCTGTCGTTTCCACTAAAATTATTCTAGTAGCCTCTGATGTTTCTCACCAGCCCCTGAAGCCTTCTAGGACTTTTTCATGGTTACAAGGTGGAAGGTAAATGAAGGAACCATACAAAAGAGACTAAGGCAGCCAGGGGTTTCATCACAGGCTTGCATAGTTAAGTTATCCACCCTCCATTACCCTAGGACAGGAAGGGTCCTTGTCTCCACTCTTTCCTCACATCTTATATTCTAGAGTACCAATAATGAAGTATGCTCCCCACCTCCTGACAGAGAGATGATGGATTCAGGATGCAGCATGAGAAATATATGTTCTGGACATGGACAATGTTTTGCCTAACTGTATATTTGTTACTAGGATTTTCTTTTTTCCCCCAATGGGGCAGGTGGTGTAAGGACAAATTGATCATTGTTAATTAAACAAAATTTTTAAAGAGCTACCAACTGAAAGACTCCTTTTATCAAATACAGCATCCCAACTCCTTTCTGAGAAGAAAGAAGAGGATGGTCAGGATCTAACATGTTACTGTGAAGTACCCCAAAAGTCTTTTAATTGCTGGCTACTCTTTCTACTTTATTTATTCTTCATCAGTTTATATAAATCTTCTATGTTCCCTTGAATTCCTCATAATCAGCCTTCCTTGTCACACAATAATATTGCATTTGATTCAAGTGCCACTTTGTTAACTTGCAGCCTAACGAATGGGTATTTACTTTGTTTCCAGCTTTTTGCTACCACGAAAAGCATTGCTGTGAATGGAACTGTTGCCAAGAAATTTCTACCCCAAATGTTCAAGAAATGAGTCATCTTGTTCTTTGAGTCCCCAGAAGCTTCTCATGGAACTCCAGGCACATGCTTCCTCAGATGACGTATATGAGATCATTCAACCTTTATCTTCCTGGGTTTAGAGGTATAACAATGTACTGTATTTTGTACCTTTTAAGTTTAGCTTGACTTTGTGTTTTACATAGTCTCCCATAGTTAAACATCAAGGGCCATAGAATAATCTTACCCACGTACCCAGTCTCCTTTAGCTCCTAAGGTAATTTAAAATATAGTATTTCAATTAAAAAAACTTGCTACTGGATGTTTTGCACTAGTAAACACATTTTTTAAATGGTTGGGAGGTAGGAGATGGAAGTTGGGAAGCCCCAGTTATAATCATAATGCAGTTATAATTTTGGTAAAAGTAGCACCTTTGGTGCAGTATCTCAGATTTCTGAGTAAAAAGAATCAGTTTCCAAAGAAGCACCCCTTTAATTGTGTTAGAAGAAAAGGAACAGCGCTATGATCTCAAAAGGACAGAATCCTTATAAAATTTATGTAGCTCTTTAATACAATATGCTTGGGTTTAAAGAGGTAGGGATTTACATGTGTTAAGTACTCCTACAAATCTACTTTACCCTTTCTTGGAAAAGGGCAACACAATAATAATAGTTAAATTTATGTGTAAGATGTCTGTATAGGAGAACTCTCAAATTGGTAAGCCTTGCACAGTTGACTAACTGCTTCTGCTTTTAATCTTTGCTATCTACTCCAAAGGGCTCATCTACAGAGTGGAAGAACTGCAGGCACCCACTCCTTAAAGGTGTCTTCTTCCGGTTACATAATATGCACAAAACGTAAAAAGTTCAGCATCCTAGCTGTTTTGATTTTGCTTTTCATTTCTATCTCTGGGTTTTCACATGCCTAATTTCTCTGATAGGAGAATTTTTTTTTTTTGCTAAAATATCACTTAGGCTGTCACTGCTTTAAGTTTTACTTAAGTATCTACAGTGACTCCTAACTCACTCTTCTATCACATCTAAACTCTTCTGTTAGGCATTCAAAGCCCTCTAACAGCTCCTTATTTCCTCTTCCATTCCTTCATCTTACCAAAGTCCATAGCAAAGGCTAGGAGAAAAAGGCTTTGCCCCAGAGCTGGAGAATTCAGAAAACTCTAACACCACTGTCCTAGAATCCCCACCCCACAGTAGAACTATTGACCCAAGATGAGTTTTCTGCCCTTTCAGTAGCATAGAAATCCCAGAATGTCCTAGGGTGTAATCTCTCTCACAGACCCACTCCCCCCATTACTGGCTCTTGCCCAAGGTACAAAAGTTGCAAGTTACAGCTCTGACAGTGTGCTTTTTCATTAATATCCAACACATACTCTCTACTGGAGATAATCTGCCTACCTCTTTCAGGTGCCTTGCTCATTCATTTATAAAATTTAAAAAAATTCCTGACCTCTAGGTACAAATGAGGTTTAATACTATAGATAATCACCATGGTTTTATGTCCAAAGAATTTTAAGACATAGTCCCTATTTTATTTGAGATTACAATTAAACTGGAGTGAAATTAAATACACATATGAAAAATAATTAACAATATGGGCAATAAATGTCAGATGAGAGTCCAAATGAGATGGTGAAGTCCATAAGATTTCATAGAAGGAAAAAAATAATTTTGAGTTGGTGTGTTTGTCAAGAAAAGGCTTTCTGAAAAAGGAGGAATCTAAGTTTGGCACAAAAAGAAGGGTCATATTCAGGTAGACGGGGAGTAAGTGGGAATAGAATGAGAAAAGGTGTGGGAGCAACAATAAGCATGGTGTGCTCAGAGCAGTCACCAAAAGAAGGAACATTAAGAAATAAGAATTGTATAAAAATCCTCTAAATCACTAATAACAAGAGAGAAACAAACTTTAAAAACTCTTTGATTTTTCCTCATAGCCATCAGTTGGCCAAGGTTAGAAAAGATGGAAATAGTCAATGTGGAAAGAACCACAGGAAGTCAGGTGCACTAATGCTTTGTTGCTGCAGTGTTCATTGTCCAGAAGTTCTGGAAAGCAGTTTGGAATCATTTAGGTAAAAGTCATGAAATTATTTATAACTTTTGACTTAGCTATCCTTGTCATTACTAAAATCAGTTGTTAAAATATCACTTAGGTTGTCATTGCTTCAAGTTTAACTCAGGTATCTATGGCAACCCTTAATTGACTCTTTTATCACATCTAAACTCTTCTGCTTGTTGTTTGTCCTTCGTTCTCAAAGAGGACCATGGCATCAGGGAAATGATGACAAGACTTGCAGTTGACTTTGATTTGAGTGAGGGAGGGCTGTGCAAGGTCACCAGCCTCACTTTCTCCTCCAGAGCCATCTGGGTCCAGCGATCAGATATTCATCAGGATGACTGGAGATGGCCCAGAATGCAATGGGCCCAAGGACATCAAAAACTGAAACAATAGTCCCACATATGCCAAAACATTCTTAGCAATGCTTTGTCTGGTAGCAAAAAACTGGAAGAAAAGTAGGGACCCTTTCGTTAGGATGTGAGTGAACAAATGGTGATAGGTAAATGAAATGGAATATTATTTTGCCACAAGAAATGCTGAATACAAGGAGTTCAGGGAAACAGAAAGATTTACATGAACTCATGAACAAGAGAACGCTGTACAGAATCAGTATGATAATGTACATGATAACAACACTAAAAAGCAGAAAAATAGGTTAATTGTAGAGATCATCCTCCGTCCTGGAGATTGAGGAATGAAGAATATTCCCCTCTTGGAAGAGGACTATGGGTATGGAATTATTGCATATTGGCATTAGAAATATTTTCTTTAGACATTTTTGCTTAACTTTTTTTTTTACAAGGGAGGGGTCAATAGAGGACAATGTGGTATTTGGGAAATGCAATAGTATAAAAAACAGAGCATCATTAAAAGTTAAAAAAACAGCAATGTGTAGGGTATGTAAGCAGACAGCTCTGACTAGAGAGAACATTGAGTGTTCTATGCTGCTTTTAAGTGTTTTCAAGTCCTTTTATGTGTGAAGCTTCATTCCTCCTCTAGTCCCACTTCTGACTCTGGACTTTGCTTCAGCCAGCTTTTCACCCTGGAAGATATTTCTGCCTTTTTGACTCCCCTCTTTTGCTGGCAAATTCCTCCTAGAACCTCTATTTGGAGGAATAGTTCAGGCCAGCCCTCCTTCATTCCTCTGCTCTACTTCTTACCCTCAGGACTTCATCACCATACACCTATGTTTTTTTTCTTTTTCTTTCCAACTCCCACTTTTCAGATTTTAGAATGTATACTCCTTGAGGCCAGAGACTATCTTTCTTCTTAATTTTCTGTCTTTCTAGCGGAAAGTACTTAGCAGAGTACCTGGCCCATGGTTACCTTTGATAATGTTTATTCATCTGACTTAATATCATGCTATAGGTAATGTGATGATATAGAAAGAGGAATCAAAATACCTGGTTCTACTCCTTCTCCTCACTTTCACTTTATCTGTCGATCTTTGTCTATTTGTCTCTTTTTTCCACTCTCTTTCTACATTTAAGTCTATTCTTTCAGTGTCTTATTCTTTTCCATAAGGAGAGAAGAGAAGTAGCAGACTATGAGATGACCTCCTAGCCACTCGCATCACTTATGTATATACAGAGAGCCACAGACAGGGTGAGAGTAGCCTGAAAATATTACTAGAGACTCCCAGGCACATATACTTTTTGGTTTCTCTCCCTCAGGAAGAAGGATTAGGTTAATACCTATCAGGAAACAAAATGGCACCCTCTCCCTCAGAAGATGAGAAAGTAAATCCAGAGATGCCACCTTTGAGGTGGGACTTCTAGGTTGTGTCTACCCAGTCAAGATGTCACTTCTACCTTGTGTCTCCCCAGACAGTGTAAACTGCCTGAAGGCAAAGGACAAGTCTCTTACAACCCTTTGTAACTCCTTTCATCCCCAACACAGACACAGACACAGACACAGACACACAGACACAGACACACACACACACACACACACACACACACACACACACCCCTTTATCTCACAGATACTGCCCCTCACCACAAACATAGTGCCTAAATCAGGGCTGGCCTTTAATCAAGTATCTATTGGAAAAGGAAGAAGTCTAAGTCAACTGGTTAACATTTAATTTCTGATTTTCACAAGGATTAATTTAAATAGGTCTTTTATCAAGACTAATTATTTTTATCACCCTTAAAAGCCAATACTTTTAACATGAACCATTTCTCTTAAATGCAGTATATTCTAAGACAGGTTGAGAGATTCCATCTCTTCCCCATCTTGCATTCAGGGAGGTTCTTCAGGCAATAAATAGGATATATAAAGTTTATTTTTCATTACTGCCTATTTATTTCTTCCTTTACAATTAACTGAAAATATCTCAGATGAACCGAGAACCTTCTCCGGAGCTTACTTTGTCATTACTATCATAATGTCTGAATTTTAAATCACTAGAGATGTACAGCCAAGGAAGAGGTACCGGGGAGTTTGATCTGTGCCTCACACATGGCCTGGCAGTTTTTGTTCATCATAGCCCTGGCAAGAATGCTGGAGGAGACTGTTTGTTCCCTTGAGAGGCTCATTCTATTGACATTTATCACATTCTGATAAATAAAAATTCCACCTCCTACTTTTCCTGCAATGTACATTTAGTATTTTTTTTTGTTTCAGAATCTGTGGTAGAGGCATGTTTATAAACACCATGGGGCCCTGGGGAAAAAGATATACGTACATACATGTGTGTGTACATATATGTGTATATGTTTAGATAATTATAGCTGATATTTTTATAGTACTTTATGGTTTGCAAAGTCGATGACAGAGGTTGGGAAGTAGTGGCAAAATGAATAGAGATCTGGGTTCCTGGATTGTCTTACTTCTCCCACATACTGACTTTATAACCTTGGTCAGATCACTTAATCTTTTATCCAGGACAAATGTCTAAGATCATAGCACTGGCATGGAGCAAATAGGACTTTGCCTTAGAGTGCTGGTATGGAGAAGATGTAGTTCCTCCCTAGGGAACATTTTCCTAGCAGGAAAGCACACTTCTACCCTTTCTCCTCAGGGCAGTTAAAACTCTTCCTCTCTATCTCACCCTTGGGGGAACAGAAGACATTCTTCAAATGACCTCCCCATCCTGGAATGATTGCCCCCATTATGGGGTTGACCTCTACACAAGGATAGTAACTTCTCCTCCAAATGAATCTGCTCTCTGTAGAGTTTCCAGAGATTCCAGTTCTGTGTTCCATTCCACTATGCGGCAAGCCTTGCTGGGACCTTTGAAAGGGCATGTCCCTTTGTTCCTCTGAATCTTAAAGGAAAGAATCTTAAACTATTTGCTCTCATCATAATTAAGTCACAGAAGGGGGCAAGTTCAAGAATAAAAGAAAGAGTAACAAGAACAGGAGTTCTTACTAAGGCAGTACTTATAAATTCAGAGAGCAGAAACATCAAGGAATTTCCGTGTTGTGTGGTCTCCAGGAGGACATCATCAGTTTTGGACTAAACATGCCTGTCATCTATATGCTTAATGGGAGAAAATAGCAATATAACTAGCCAATATGTTCTATGCCAGCACAACATTCAAAAGGTCTTTGGTGGCAGCATCTAGGGATCACTTAAAGATATTAGTTAACCTGTAGTCTAACAGGCTTTATGTAAGGAATCTCTAACTTTAGGACTGAAAATCAGACACTACTAGGATGAACTGCAGCATCTGCTTAAGAACACATAGCAACATTGCACTCCAGATTAGGACAGGAAGTAAAAAATAACACATCCAATTGAAACTGCAGGAGGACACAGTAGACAGAATGTAATTAGTTGGGTTGACTGTCAGCCAAAACCTCAGGCTACCACCCCCTTGCTCTTATGAAAACTGCCTGGAGATTTTTTAATGATGATGAGCAGTTAGGACCTTGGTTTTAAATCTTCTCTGAAATCCAGGGTGCCATCATTCCCTCCAGCTACTCTCTGATATCGGTTGTGGGTTACTCAGAAGGAAGGACAGAGCCTATGCAAAGGTGAACTCTTGTTCTCAAGGGCCGTTGACTTCTTTCAAGGTCCTTGGCTCAATTAATATACTAAACCCAACCAATTTAGCTGAATTTTTGAAGGTGCAGGGTTGATTTAACATAATGTGAGATATCTTTGAACTAACTTTCCGATGTAATCCACCAAGCATTTATAAAGCACTTATAGATAGTAGGCATTGTAAATACAAAGATAAAACAAACAAAAATCACAGAACAAAACAAAACAGACCTTGGCACTTCCTTCAAGGGTCTTATATTCTTCTTGGGAGAACTATATTGGAACAAACTTAGTTTTTAATGTTTGCTGTGTTGTTTTATTTATTTTTGTATTGTAAAATCACTTAAACTCTGTCAGCCTCAGTTTCTTGTTGGGTCTTTTGTACTTTTTTAAAAAACCTTTACATTTCCAGTCTGCTATATTCGGTGTGGAGAAAAAATAAGACAAAACAAAACCAAAATCCAAAAACCAGGTAGGTAAGTAGTAAGAGTAAGGAGGCGAGGTTAAAGGTCCAACTTTACCATTAACCTTTGCCGAACAGCCTTGGGCAAACATTTTCTGCCCTTTGTGCCTCAGCTTCTACATCTGTAAAACAAGGGATATAGAATAGATTGTCTCTAATATCCCTTTTCAATGGGCTATATTTGAGGAAGATGTTACTGGTTTCTGATGCTTGTTCGCCTGACTCAGAATGGGGTCCCAAAGATCAGTGCTTGCCTAGTCCTCCCTCCCTTCCACCCAGATTTCATCTTTGGTCTGTCCCGTGGATAATGGTTGCAGCTGCTTCCTGCAGAGCCTGTTATAAGATCGATAAAAGGCCGAGATATTATGATTTCAAAAGCAGGTAATGAGCACATACAGAAATGGCATGTTTTTGTTTGTTTCTTTTTTCCCATTTGGATTTTTAGTTTGTGAGCTTGCTGCATAGGAGTTCATGGGTATGATGCCAACTCTCACAGACACCAAGGATTTATTGTATTAATAATCTGCAAATTATGGATTGCAAAGACAAGGACATTTGGGGATTTTGTTGAATTTCTCCCAGAAAAAGAAACCTCCATGCTGAGGTTTTTGAATTTTTTTTCACTGTGCCCAGCTGAAATTCATTACAAAATATACATCTATTTGCATATTAATCATGAAAACATACTGGGGGATTCACTTATGAAAAAGTCTGTTGGAGAAAGTTGATAATATTAGGGGTCTTAGATGCCAAATTAAATAGATATGGCTGCTTAGGTTGTCCTCCAACAATAGACCAAAACTATGGTCTTAAATGCTATTGAGGCTTGTTCTATTCAAGCTAATGAAGCACAATCCTACTAGAATATTGTCCTACTTTGAGAATTACTGGTGACTTAGAATTATTTATCTACTTATGCAATCAATTTGTTTATTGTGATTATTGTTTTCCCAGTCACCAGTTTGGCTCATTTTTTTAATCACTTAGCCAACAGAACAGTCAAACAAAGCTCTTGGTGTGGACACAACCTAAGTTAGGTGCCACATAGGATTGCTATTAAATCCAGACATTTCAGACTACTCCATGACTTCCATAAGAACTCATTGTAGTCTTCCATTAAGCAGTATTGGAGGTTGGAAGCAAGACAATTGAGGCAACCATATTAGTAGAGGGAAAGAAAATTCCAATTCTTCCCTTATCCAGCCTAAAGCAAGCAAGCTGCTTCCATTAGCCCTTTGTATGGTGAAAATATATCATTTCTAAAAGCTGTTGGTTTGAGAGTTAGAACTGTATGACTGCATGAGATGGCAGGAGTATCCAATGGACACACGGGCATTCTAGATAAAGGTGAGATTTTTCATGGAAAGACAGTTGCATGGAACTATGTAGAAGCTGTTTGTGTGATTTTCATAGTTTCTTTTCACAACAAAACATCACAAAGCTAGATAAGATAGTGGGATGAAGCACTGAACTCAGAGTCAGGAAGACCTAGGTTCAAATCTGATAGTCATTTACTATACTAACTATGTTAGTAGGACCCTGGTTATGTCACTTAACCTCTTTAATCCTCAATTTCCTCATATGTAAAATGGGTATAATGATAGCACCTGTTTTACAAGGTTGTGAATATCAAAGAGATATCTGTAAATTTCTTTGCAAAATTGAAAGCTCTTTATAAATATTACTTGTTTGTTTATTATTACTGGGTATGCCTAGCATTAGGTACTGAAGGAGTTACATTCTTCTTCATCATAGAAAGGAGGAAAGAAAGAGAGGTAAGATGAGTCTAGGTCAAGGTCCAAACCAGAAAATATCTGTTGTAGTAAAGGAAAAGAGAGAGCGAAGATTGGTGGTGCAAAGAGCATTGGCCCTAATGTCACTAAGTCACATTGCTTTGGAAAAATCCTTAAGGATTTTCAGGTTCAATCTGTGTAATGAATCAAATGGGTCTGCTCACTTTCTACTGCTTTCTTCTTCCCCACTATCCTCATTTCTATGTCTTTAGCTTAGGGAGCATTCCTCTTAGTTGACATCTCTGAAAGTATCTAATGAAAGTAGGTGACTATTTTAATACCTGAAACTATCTTCTGATAGTTTCTCTTCTCTCTTAGGAAAAACAATATATTATTTCTTTTCTTTACTTCCTTTTCACTGTATTGCCAATGAATGCCTCAGTGAAATCCAAAATTATTGAAAAGAGATCAATTTAACAGTCCTCACTAGAAAAACCAAATAGATGGGGCAGCCAGGTGGCGCAGTGAGTAGAGCACCAGCTCTGGAGTCAGGAGGACCTGAGTTCAAATCTGACCTTGGACAATTGGCACATTTACTAGCTGTGTGACCTTGGGTAAGTCACTTAACCCCAATTGCCCTGCCTCCCCCCTGCAAAAAAAAAAGCAAAAGAAAAACCAAATGGATGAAGAATTCCTATTGTTTAGATTATGATACTAAGAAGAAAG